>NC_090188.1:7413126-7489583 GCF_024679245.1 Pseudorasbora parva | reverse complement strand
CGAACCGAACTACAAGTGTGAACGCACCCTTAAGTTTAGTTTTAAGTAACTAAACTGTAAAGTAACTTTAAGTTTAGTTTTAAATTGCCAAACAATTATTATAATAATAGAATACATTTATAGAATTATTCCCATGATAGTAATATCCATATATTGTAAAATAAATGAAAATTAATATTTCATATTTTACTTTACACTGCAGTATAGGGAATTGCAATACTTTCATCCTAATTTCTGCACTTGCAAGAGATAAACCCTTAAGCTTTTATTTTGGAGAAAACACCAGATCACCAGCTGATCGTGTGAGCAAACTGCTCGCAGCACAAACACACTCCCTAATTAAATCACTGTCTTTTGCTGTTTTATAAAGGCATGAATACAAAATACAACATTAGAGACCTTTTATGTTGGGCCATGTTTTACATTTCTGGTTCATTATGAAACAATGGCAGCACAGGGTCATTAATGGGAAAATCTGAATGAATCTTGTTGTGTTTTTGGAGAGTGCAAAAAAAAAAAAAACAATCCCAGGAAAATGGATAATACCAGGGCAAAAACATATATATATATATATATATATATATATATATATATATATATATATATATATATATATATATATATATATATATATATATATATATATATATATATATTAGGGGTGTAACGATACGCGTATTCGTATTGAACCGTTCGGTACGAGGCTTTCTGTTCGGTACGCGGTACGCATTATGTACCGAACGGTTCTTGGACTAATTAATTAGATTTGGAAAATAAAAAAGTGTGTGAAATATAATAATATGCGTTCAACAAGGTAGCCCAATAACCAAAACGACATAACAGGCAATGCCCCTGACACCGCCGAAGTGAAAGAAAAAAAAAAAACACCAAATATGTTTTAGGCTGCTCAGTCAGGTGCTCGCTTACTCAGTAGGCTACGCGCTGAATGCTCGTGGCAAAATGGCTATTGCGTTTAACAGACCAGAAATAGAAGATCCTCCAATGACCAACAGGTCTGGTGTTTGGGTGAACTTTGGATTCTTGGTAAGCTATGATGGTGTTGGCAAGAGTGATGGATTAAAAAACAACGGTATGTCGCATTTGCTGATGGTACAGCAGCGGGAATAATTCATGTCATGTCAATCAAAGCCGACAACAAGACGATCTTGTTGTCTTTACGCCGACAACAAGACGATAAAAAGGAGAAACAGCCACAAACTATCCCACAAACTATCCCCGCAGCATTTAGACAGACATTTCCAACTTATTCAAATGGCAAAAGACATCACCGCGGCGAGTGGTCCATTTATAGCCGCGGATATGAGACCTAACGCCCGTTTCACACATACTCCGTCTGCAGTGCGTGTGCGGTGCGTATTTTTTTCCGTACCCATGTTAACGGATGACAGCTTTCAAACTGCACGCGGATGCGGTCCGTCAGTCCGTTCCAGGAGCGTTGCGTCTGCAGCAGTGCACGGATCGTTTTCGTACCGAGTCTATTTTTTGCTGCGCTGCGTTGCTGCATTAAAGTGGTAGAACATTGTTCGCATTAAAAAAAACATGTACTGACGCGAAAATCTAGTAATTTCACCACAGATGCATATCATTTAAAATATACTCTTGTTTCAAAGTCAACACATGGCTTTTTTTTTCTCAAGTAAAGCAACAAAACGACACCTTACCTGGCATTTAGGTTAAAAAAAATGTGCCATAATGGAGAGCACTCGTACTTTCTTGGAGGTGAAAAGCAAAGTTCTTTTTGACCTGCAGGATTTCTTTTAAAAGGGTGTAAAAACGAAAGTAAAGACTAGAGTCGGCTGTTTTTGAATAGACTATTGTAAGTTTCTAATTTAAAATGTTTGTGATTTAAGGCTATAAACTATGTTTAAATGTTTTGCCACTTGTGTGAGCTAAATCTAAAGTAGCCTATATATATCTATGAATAAATTAATTTAATAAAATGTTGTTTAAATGTAGTAGGCTCCGTAACCTGACTTCTATTAAAGAGTAAACAAAGAAAATTGGAATTCTGACGAGGCATGTTCAGTAAAAACTTTTGGATTTTAAATAAAAAATAATGAATAAATGCTGTGTTTGTGATATGCAACAGCGGATCAGTTGCGGACTGCAAACGCAGCATATTTAAAGCACTACAGGGTGTGGGGCTGCAACACGCAACGCAACATGCACCGCACACTCTAATGTAAAGAGCTAATGTCTTATTCCTGTAACTACATAGAAGATGGGTAAAATCATACAACAAAAAAAAAAAAATCATACTTTGTTAGTTTTAATAAAATAATAATATAAAAAGGTAATTTCTGCCAATTTTTTCTTTTTGCTGTATCTAAAACATACCGAACAGTACCGAACCGAACCGTGACACCAGTGTATCGTATCGAACCGAACCGTGAATTTTGTGAACCGTTACACCCCTAATATATATATATATATATATATATATATATATATATATATATATATATATATATATATATATATATATATATATATATATATATATATCAAAACGGAAACCCTTAACCCTCAGAAAAACATCATTTTCAATGTCAGTAAGAATAAGCCAATTTAAGTGTAAAAAGTACCAATATTAGTGATCGTAAAAAAACAACAACTTAATTAGCAGACATTTCACACACGTCAATGCACACACCACTGCCAATATGTGTGATTTATTAATACTGTGCAATAATCCGCCAACAAAATAACTACAATATGCTTACCTTTTTGTTGCGCATTGACAGAATTATAGCCTTACGTAATGTAGAAGATAATTAGCTCAGTCAAAACCTCTTTCAGCAGCTGTCAGGGACGGGTAGAGCGCAGTCTAGACTGATTAAAAGTTGCAGATGTCCTGATAGGTGTGCACAGGATGGATATTCATAGTGCCGTATTCGATTTAAATTCAAGCTTTTCAACTATACTCTCAGAGTTGATTATATTTATAAAGAGTCTTCGACGTCAAGTGAGAGAAATGTAAGCAGCTGAACTAAACATTCATGTTTGACAGCTGCTGCTTTAAGTCAGAAATGTTAAACAAAAGAAACATATTCTGTCAACTGAACAAACTTTTGTCTAATTTCGCCATTTTTAATTGAAAAAATGCCTATAAGATTCATAATGTAGCCCTAATTAACAATATTCATCAGATTAGGCATAAGATTAATAATGAATGTGTATATATTGTAAATTAATATAATTCCATTTGTATTCCATTGTAAAAATTAATAAATAAATAAATAAACACCTCACCTTTTTGTCAGCCTGTATTGGGCATAAGATTAGAAATGAATGTGTTTATATTGTGAATTAATTTAATAAACTTAAACCTTTAATAATCAGTAAATTAATGTGTATACGAAAATTATTTATAAAACAAATATCAGTTAATCATGTTAATATGTAAACCATATGTTTACTTTCTTCAAAATAAACCTATGAAAATGGAAAAACGATATCAGTCAAAGCTCAGCGATATGAGGGGAAGAGAGAGAGCAAGATAAAAACTGAGAAAAAGAGAGATGTGGAGATAAGAGAGGCAAATAATCCACTGCCCAGTGGCATGGTTTTCAAGCTATTGTTATCTATTTTTGTTGTCCTTTAGAACATCTTAAAATGTACATATTATGTAGATCATAGAAATCTAAATGTTCTCAGGGGAGCATGTGCCTGAACCACTCTAACATTTGGGATCTCGCTGATTATAAACCTGCCTGCATTATTGGGTACGATTAATGTACGTACAGTATGGCCATGCAGTAAGGTGTTAATATTTGCTTTATAAGTAATAATAAACAGCCAATATCCTATGGGTAGGCATGTTTGTAAGCTACTAGTTAATATTGCAATTTAGACCCTAAACTAAAGTGTTACCATATTTTTCCATAAGCCTACCCTCACTGGGGGCTAAGCCCCCTAAAAAGAAAATCCTAGAAACGCCCCTGCATTGAGCTCAACTGAAATAGACAGATCACTTGACGAAGAGCAAAACTCTGTTTCTCTGAGTGTTCAGCGAGGGAAAATATATTCATGCTAAATTTATTCTTAGTCTCTAACACAAACACTGTCAAGGAAAATAAGCATTTATTAGCCAATGGCTAATGATAGATATTATTTAGTCACCAAGAGTGAAGATTTGCTCACATACGCAAGTGATTTACTCGCATTGCAGAGGGTTGTATACTTTGGTTCCTGTTGAGTTTGGTTTGTGTTGTCAACATGTTTTCAGTGCTGTAAATCCACTTTGCATGCACTTCAAAAGGATGAAATTCAGATATGGTAATTGCCGTTTAATTTCCGACACTGTAAGTGGTAGACCAGTCACACCAGTAAGAGCAGAGTAGGCTCACAGGAAGGAGGAGTTTTCTGAACAGTTTTCTGACTCTTTGAAAAATGAGGTGATGTGCAATATATATTATGAGAACATGTAAGTGTTGTTATTGTTGTTGTTGTTGTTGTTGTGTTTTGTTTTTACCTTGGATGCATGTAAATCTGTTGCAGGAGACCTCTAAAAGAAAATTAGAAACCTTTTTAAAATAGCAATGGGTCACTTTAATTCAAAATCGCCTTAGTTACCTTTTTCATGAGATTAACTTGACTAGCACATAAGTTTACAGATAACAGTAGGACTAACATATTCATAATTAAAAGCCACAAAAAATACATTTTGATTTCATGGGGACTTTAAGGTATATTGACAGCATCACTGTTGATGATCATTTCAACTCATCTCTCAGTTTGTTAAAAGTAGACAAAGAAAATGTTCACAGAAATCTTTTCCAAACTGAACGATGATTTTAAATTATTATTTGAGCATGCTGCAGATGTTGTTCGTAGAATGTGCATTGAATTTGGAGCATTACAACAATCATGACCACATTATAATGGAGAATGGCATTTCTGTGGCAAAGCATATCTGTATTTCATTAGTTATTAGTCAGTCATGGATCTCCTCTCTTCATTCTTAATCATATACAGCATATTTTAGATAAATGACTCATTTTAGGTATTTTATTCCTCTAGTGAAATTTCTATTCAAATCTTTAATATGCATGACCACTTATCAATGCAGAAATAAAGTTTTAGGCATTTTAAATCAGAAAAGAGAGACGGAGAAAATATGCAATAATCATACATATTTCTCTATTATGCATCTCATTAGTGAGGTATGTGCCCTTTGACCTCAGAGGCCTTCTTCCAAAACCCAGTGAGCTGCCAAAATAAGCAGCATTTTTGTGCTGTTCTAAAAGTCATGATAATTTTAAATGAACATTAATGAATTTTAAAGGGGTCATGAACTGCATTGTTTAATGCTCATGTTATTATAGTTTTTACATCAAATGTCATAATTTAGAAATAAAAGGCCTTTTCCTACCCTGATGTTAGCTCTCTGTTTAAAGGGGCGTGTCTGTGGTGAGACTTCAGTATAAACGGCCACGATTGGCTAACATATTTGCATATGAAATAGCTAAGTAAATGTGGAAAACGTTTAGCATGTTTTTACTATTATAGCTGTCAAGGTTAACTAATCATGAAAAGTTTTATATTTACATCTATAGTGTTATATTTATTTTTATATTATCTATACGTGGCATAAAATGTTGAGCGCATTAATGCTGTGATTTCGTTGTTGTATTTCGATTTCTGTACACTCATGAATGCTTTCATCATAATTTACAATGCAAACACATTGTGAATAAGAGATTTGTTGATTATTTCATGAGTTTTGGCAAGACTCCAGAACTCAGTCACTGATAAACTTGCGCTGTTGTTGATTGACAGCTTCAGCCATTGTAAAGGGAGTGTCCGTTTAAATTAAAAAATCTTATTTTTCTCTCCTTGTCATCTCACTAACACACTAGTGGGTGGGGCCAAAGTTGCAGTGATGAAGTAGGCGTTGATTTTCTTCTGCAGAGGCGGTCTTTCATTCCATAATGAGTTGTCCTCCAGGCTTGGTTTCAATAAAAGCCATTTTTGGATTAACAAGAACGATTTCAGTTCTGTACATTGTTCAAGGAAAACCTCAAGGAAAATTGTATTTCTCAGTTCATTACCCCTTAAATGCTTATCAAAGAATAATATTGTTTGAGTGTTGATGAATAGAGTTGTTGGCTATGTAGAGTGATTCAAATCCGTCACTTCTGGGCTTCCATTTCAGTTAGGTTTAGTTCCTGTGTAGACAGCAGCTATAAAGGAAACTTACTAGGCTTTAGACCCGAGCCAGTGAGAGCAGAAGGCTGATCATCCAGGGACGTCATCCGTGGATAAGTCTGCACTTCCACCGAAGAAACACAAGACAAATGTCCCACAGTGGCCAAATATATAAAACCCCTGAAACCAGGTGGTCATTTCCTGTTCGGGGAAGCAGAGCCAGGCCTAAAATGGTAGAGTAGTCTACTGGGTAAAGACCTGCCATTGTAGGGGTCACAGATTCATTTGCAGTTTGGTACAACTTATGAACTGAGGAATACCTTTGAGCCAGACTTGTAATACCAGGTTTCTCCCAAGGGATCAATGTTTGGCTGGTTAGCATGGGCCCTGCTGGTAGATACCATAACTACACCATTTTGGGGTCCAAAAGTATGCTCTGCCAGCAACATACACTACACTGTAAATAATCTGTTAGAGCATAAATATTACCTGTAAAATTATAAAGCTCAAAGTTCAATGCCAAGCGAGATTTATTCCCTTTCAAAGCCTCCAGCGAATGGCCGGTTTGGACTACACCCCTGCACTTTCTTCAGGAATGACGTAACTAGAACCGTTTGTTGACTAACCCTCCGCCCACAAGAACACGCAAAATAGGGGGCGTGGTCTTGTTGCTCTCCCACGTGGAGAAGAGCGCGCATTCAGCGCTTGCATCTCCCCGTTATGGTAAGAGGCGGGACTTTTCCGGGCAAAGTGTGCTAAGCTGCTGTCCAATCAAAACACAGGAAGCGCTGGCCCAATCAGAACTTGTTACGTATTTCTGAAGGAGGGACTTCATAGAACAAGGAAATCATCAGGCCGTTTTTAGGACAGAGGAAACAGCGCTGTACAGATAAGTAAATTGTGTGAAAAATACTGTTTTTTTACACGTGAAACATGAACTCATGTTATATTGCACACTGTAAACATAATCAAAACTTCGAAAACACACGAAGAATGGGACCTTTACAATTTTGAGTTTATTGAAATTAAAAATTTGAGTTGACACAATGAAGGAAATTTGTTTAATAAATAGAAACTCAAAATATTTTTGTATCTGAACCACATAAAAAATTTGATAAATCATCTATTTGGCATGTTTCACTGCGTCATCAGAAATACAACACACACAATTACCCAATATGCTTACAAAATCTTTTAATAATCTTTTAATAAAGGTTGTCAAATCTCAAAAAAATGTCATTGTATTAACTCAAAATTTTGAGTTCATTGAAATTAAAATTTTAAGGCAACCAGGTAACTTTTTTTCTAAATATTTTTTTACAGTGTACCTTTATTTAAAGGTTCATTGTTTTTGAAAATGGCTGGGTTAAAAAAACAACCCAAATGACAACCCAGCGCATTTTGGATACATAGTCAAAACACTATCCTGGTTAAAACCTGACCATTCTCAGTAGTAACTGAGCTATGGTCTGGCAAAGCTTCATAGACAAATCATTTCCAAAGGTGCGTCACCAACAGACGATGACGTATCTATGCAGAACGATGGAGACATTTTTTTCTGATTTGAGACAGCAATTCGAGGAAGATGTTGCAATGGCTTCTGCCGTTGTTGTAAAATAGGTTAATAGCTGGTGTCCACCGCCACTCAATCAACATTTGTGCAAAATTTGGAAAACCTAATAGCATCTCAGACCGACTGAAACTTCTCGGATTGAACAGAAAACATTAAACTCTGATCACATTTGCCCCCGCTGTAAGGCATTGTGATTAGAACGCGATTTGCAATATTTTGAAAATAAAATAATATTAATGAGTCTTTGGAAAATTGTCTCTCACAAACTTTATTCAAATTTAGTCATTTCAGATGTGTAAGAACATTTTCAGACTTGAGCTTGGTTACGCTAGTCATTTTTTAAAAACAATTAAATTTTTTACATGATTACCAGACTTAGTAATAAGCACAGAAAGGCCAGATCCAGAGCTGTGTGTGGTGTTAGCACATGATCACACTCCACATCCTCCTCATCAAAGTAGCCGGTGTAATCCACATCTGGTAGCCGAGTATTGTTCTTTGCTCGGGTGTTAAACGAAAAAGGCGCGATTAGCTGATTCGCACGAGTGGTATTCGACAGCAGCATCCTGTCGTCATCGTGTAAGGCGTGCCCCAACGTTTGTGATTGGTGCCGCGATTTCGACGGATTAGAAATGGGTTTGAATTAGTTCTTTGTCAGACTACGTGCAGAGCAAATCTAAATTTGCCGGAATGTTTTTTGGGTTTTCCAAGGCTAACAAAACACATGCAGGGTTAAAGTAACCCTTTTAAAATATAACTATTTGGCTCAGAACACGCAATCAGATATAATTATATAATAAAATCTCTCTCTCTCTCTCTCTCTCTCTCTCTCTCTCTCTCTCTCTCTCTCTCTCTCTCTCTCTCTCTCTCTCTCTCTCTCTCTCTCTCTCTCTCTCTCTCTCTCTCTAATATGCAGCATTTTAAAGCATCATACTCACGCCCTGGATGTACCAGATGGTAGGCAATGTGATTAGTCTGCCTTTTAAGATATACCTTCTTATATTCATTTTATGTTTATATTTTTCATTAAAATTTTACTTAGTTTTAGTAATTTTTAGTAACTTATAAAACCATTTTTCTAAGATAATAGTTATATATAGCATTTATAAATTTGTTGGTTACACTTTATTTTAAGGTGTCTTTGTTACACTATAAGTATTAATTTAAGTTCTGAGTAATATTAAGTAACATGTATACTTACTGTAGGGTTTGGTTTAGGGTTAGCTGCATGTAATTATGCATAATTTAAAGTTATTACTATAGTAACTACATGTAACATTTTTAACTGACACTGCATAATAAAGTGTACCAATTATTCTTTTAGTTTAAGTTTATTTTTTTTGTTGTTTATCAAGTTAAACTAAATGAAAGGGGAAATGTTTCCTTCGGTAACTGTTTGTATATTTATTTTATTTCGGTTAACGTTTATTTTATTTCAAGGAATAATATAAACCTTATATAACCCTGCTATAATACACCAAATTTATGACAAAACAATGATAGAAAATTTGCCAAACCTTGTTTATCTAAATATTGTTATTTTTGTTAAATCATTCAATTAAATGACATGTCTGCTATTGAGTCAGTGAAATGTTTGATTTTATTTGTCCAAATGAACCAATTTGGACTATTCAGTGTTTCATATGAGAGAGCATTTATTACTAATATTATTATTATTTTTATTAAGTATATTTCTGGAAATACTATCATTAGCCCCGACTTCATCTGACTTTATGTACTATTCACTGACAATAGACAGCAATTAACAACTCTACTGAAAAACACAATTGAATTAATTTCATTAGTTACTCCACAACACTATTCCGATCTAGTATCTAATAACAATATTCCGATCTAATATGATTTCTGACCTGTAAGGTTGCCAGAATAATAATCATGCACGGTGTGTTAATAGGCCAGAGGAGAACTGGCACCCCGACTGAGTCTGGTTTCTCCCAAGGTTTATTTTTCTCCATCATGCCCTGATGGAGTTTTGGTTCCTTGCCACTGTCGCCTTTGGCTTGGCTTGCTCATTTGAGGACACTAAAATTATGATCAAAGTTATTCAACTAATTATACAAATAAAATTTATGAATTGGGTTATATTTAATTCTATAAACTATAATACTGATCTGCCAACATTGTCGCTATATGATAAATTAAAATAAGCTGATAACATCACTGTTTTCTCCAGAACGACTATACAGCCAAATCTAATTTTGATGCAATATTATCCTGTTTGACACTGTGAAGCTGCTTTGACACAATCGGGATTGTAAAAGCGCTATATAAATAAAGTTGATTGATTGATTGATTTATAGCCAATAAACAGAACAATACATTTGATATTATTCATAAATATCACTCTGTTATGTTATACATTTCTTGACTGTATACCAATATTTTGATTGCTCGTTCAATTTTGTAGAAGTTTAGTGTGTTTTTCAAGAACTCTCAGGGCTCTATCATACACCCGGCGCAATGGGATGCAAGTGTTTTTTTGCTAGTTTCATCTCGATGTAGTTATCTTTTTCATGTCCAGCACCACGTTGTTTAAATAGTAAATGCACTTGCATCCATCTGTTTGCCCATGGGTGTTCTGGTCTGAAAACGAGGTGTGTTCAGGAGCATTGTTCGTGTGTTGCCATTTTGAGGAATTAAAGTCAATAGCACAGTATTTTTTGTTTTGTTGTTGTTGTTATTTAAAGGGTGTGTTAGTAATATGCACCTATAGGTAGGTGCATAGCACACGTACACTCTTCTTATTACACACAGGAATGCATAGCAGAACACAAACATTTTCAAATGTAAAAAATAAAAGGATTCCTCTCTGGAGATGTGTTCAGTCTTTCGGCTTGTAAATAACGAATCCGCCACGGTCAAGTCAACTTTTTTTATATAGCGATTTTACAATGGCGATTGTTTCAAAGCAGCTCCACAGTGTTAAACTGGAAAATATTGCAGCAAAATTTGATTTGGCTGTACAGTCGTTCTGGAGAAAACTGATGTTATTAGTTCATTTCAATTTATCATATAGCGACAATGTGGGCAGGTCAGTAATAAACTTAGATCAAAATATTTGTGTTCCCAACTGAGCAAGCCAAGCCAAAGGCGACCAAAACTCCACCAGGGCATGATGCAGAAAAATAAACCTTGGGAGAAACCAGACTCAGCTGGAGTGCCTATTCTCCTCTGGGCTATTAACAAACAGTGTATGGTTATTATTCTGGCAACCTTACAGGTCAAAAATCATATTAGATCGGAATATTTGAAAATTCGAGGTACCAGGTTAAGAGATGGGTACAAAGCAAACTTTAGTCGCAGCAGTGATAGTCCTGCCATATTTGAAGAGAGGGGACGGCTTTGCAGCCTTAGCTAAATGAAGTATACAGTACATGATACTAGGTAATGATCTGAGATGTCATCGCTCTGCTGCAGAATTTCAACCCAAGCTTTATCATTTGTTCATTTGTATTATATCTGTAGTTTATTTGTTGGATATCAATTACATTTTTACTGTTGAATGTTTTTTTTGTTTTGATTTTTGAATTTGTTAATTTGGGGAACAGACACAGTTTCTATGTGATAATATCTAGGTGAAAAAGTCTCTATGTGCTGGGATTTAGTTAGCTGACTCCGGTGACGTGAGACAGCTAGCAGACGTTTGGTTAAGCCGGTCTATCTGCTTCCCGCACTGGGCCCCAGAAAGTCAAAGTTGCACGCGCAACTGGGTTTTAAAGAGCATGGGAGATGAGACTCTGATTGGTTGATTAGACGTTACACCCAGAACACACCCATGACTCATTAGAGACTGAATCATGCGCCTGGCGCACCAAGGTTTTTTTTTTTTCTGTGGTTAACCTGCACCATGAGATTGTTAAAATAGGGCCTTCAGACTGAGAATACAAATCTGTCTGAACCCATAAGAGGCCTTATTATGAAATATATCAAATTATAACAGATCAAATAAGATTATTGCACTATGGGAGCACATTGCCTCAACATTTATCCATATCTAAATGCATTTTGTCATTTTGACGTACCATCTTCTCCCGAGTCCTGGTTAATTACTGGACATCATAGCACTAATGAAAGAGGAGTGTGAGAAGCAAAATAATGGAGGTGCAATGGAGGGAGAGATGCCATCCTGACATCTTTCTAACCTGTCCTAATGAATATCACTCTAATCAAATTTAAATATACAGAGTGCCAGGGGAGACATAATTAGCATACAAATACAATTGTTTTGATAATGAGGTTTGCAAGATGAGCAGAAAAAACATACATTTTGTACAACGAAATACATGAGTGCTGTTCATTTGCTTGTGTAGTTTTGTTTGCATGAGGGTTTGAGGATGATGAAGTCTGAGCGCAAGAGCTGTTTGTGTTTTAACTTGTTCTGAGTGCACTGTGACATTTAGCAAAATAACATTCATATATCATTTGGTTCTTTTGTGCAACAGAAGTCATGTCTGGAAGTGACATTTAATTGGTCATGAGATACTAAATATAAAACCAGAGCAGAATTTATAGAATTTGTTTGCACTTTCAATTAATGCCTTCTAGAAGACTAGTAATAAGCAAAAACTATGCAGGGTTCAGTGCTGAACTAATAGGCATATATTTTCTACATTCATAAACATTTTAGATTGGAAATTAAATATGCATTATTCATTTATAAAACAATTAATAGAAATAATAAAATGTGCTGCCAGGTGCAATTAAAGCATTTTATTCAAGAGACAACATAGAACAAATTAACGAATAATTCCTTGATGTTAAATAAAGGCCATAACTGCATTTCCAGTGGTCTGTACAATAATCAGCCACAAATTGTGAAAATGGAGGTTTTGCATTGTTTTGAAAATATCAGTCATTAGAGGCGAGAGACAACTTTAGTTCCTGTGTTTTTATTATTTCTATTAATTGTTTTCTTAATGAATAATGCATATTTCACTTTGATGGCTACACTTGTTATATATCTTTTTCTTTCTTTCTTTTCTTCACATAATACATAAATACCACAAAGAGCATGGCATGTTTCATATTAATGACTTTAAAATAAAAAATATTGATACGTAAGCTAACGAACTATTTTGCAGATTTTTTATTTTATTTGACAGTTTAATAATTGTAACTATTTATTAAACATTAGTGTCTTTTGCCCTATTGCTATTTCCAATAATTCCAATAAATAGTCTCACATATAATATTTATTATTTGTTGTTGTTGTTCTAAACAATAATATGCTCTAGATTTGTTTTAAACAACAAATATATAAAGGATATAATCTTCTTCTTTTTTGTCAAACTGGTAAAAAAAAAAAAAATTGTTTGCCGTTTCTTTTATTTCAAGTAATAATAGATTACTACTCTGTAAAATAGTTGTTTTTTGTTGGTTTAACTTAAAAAAGTAAGTAACCTGGATGCCTCAATTTTGAGTTTATTGAAATTAAAAATTTGAGTTGATACAATGAAGGAAATTTGTTTAATAAATAGAAACTCAAAATATTATATCTGAACAACATAAAAAAATTGATAAATCATGAAAATAGCACTATTTGGCATGTTTCACTGCATCATCAGAAATAAAACACACAAATAACCTATATGCTTACAAAATCTTTTAATAATATTTTAATAAAGGTTGTCGAATCTTAAAAATATTTATTGTATTAACTCAATTTTAATTTCAATTAACTCAAAATTTTAAGGCAACCAGGTAACTTTTTTTCGAAATAATTTTTTTCAGTTTATGAACCCTGTTGGTGCTTTCGGCGGTGGACAGGGGTCAGCATGGGCACCCTGACTGGTCCAAGCCTGTGCAGCCCCATACACAACAAACTGTGATACACTGTGTATTCTGACACCTTTCTATCAGAACCAGCATTAACCTTTTATGCAATTTGAGCTACAATAGCTCATCTATTTGATCAGACCACATTGGCCAGCCTTTGCTTCAATGCATGTGCATCAATGAGCCTTTCCCATGACCCTGTCGCCGGTTTATTACTGTTCCTTCCTAGCTCTGACCCAGTCATCTAGCCATTACAATTTGGCCCTTGTCAAACTCGCTCAAATACTTACGCTTGCCTATTTTTTTTTTTTTTTTTTTGAGAACAAAATGTTCACTTGCTGCCTAATATATCCCACCCACTAACAGGTGCCGTGAGGAAGATAATCACACAGTAAACCATCACCTTGAAGTGGTCATAATGTTATGCCTGATTGGTATATCTGCAACCATTTATAATCACTTGAAAATTAACAACACAGATTTATGGCAAGCCGTTTCGACTTTTATTCATTCACAGGATATTAGTTCTTGATATCAACTAGTAAAAACTGTCCCCATAGGCTGCGTTCAAATGCAATTGTTGATCAAGAATTGAACTGCTACCAGTAAAAATGTTCATTACAACTAGTGACAATGTTCATTTCTGATATCATAAATGTTATTGTTAGTAAGAAAGCATTTTAGATATCTGCAATTATATTGATATCAAAAGTTTAAATTCTGATATTTAATTCCTGACATCAACAATTACATTTGAATGGCAGCCTATGGTGACATCAGTTACTGGTATCAAGATTTCAACTTTTTACTAGTTGCAATTCAGTTGTTTATATCAAGAATTAGCATTTTACCTAGTAACAATGTAATTGTTTATATCAAGAATTCATATCCTGTGAATAAAAGTCAAAAAGGCTTACCATACTCAAACGGGCTGATTTATATGCTAACATTGTAGCTTTAATGAAAATGAATTATGTAAAACACATTATCCAGTCATTTTACTGCCAACACAATTGACTTTTATCAGTGTGACACAATGTGACTTATAGGTCATTATCAACAGCTTTTAACGGATTTCAAATTAAATATAGTGCACAGGTTGAATGGTCCTTTTTTTATACATCATAGTGCTTTTTTGATTAAAAGAGTCATGTTTGTCTATTAGCATCATGTTTGTTTATTAGCCCTTTCTGAGTTTCATATGACTGATTTGTGGTGAGAATGCTTTGGTTTTGCACAAATAAGACTTTATTCAGGTCAGGCAAAGCTTGTGGTCTCTTTTCTCTACTAGCGTGTTCCATGTTCAAACAAACACACACTCCAGACCTCATAACCACGGTATAATCCCTCCTCATATATGTGCTTCTGAAGTGAAGTGAGCAATTACAATGAGCCGATGACCTGAGCGATCATTAATCCCAGCATTAATGAGGGTTGAGGACAGAGCACAGGCCTTCAGCATCATGCAGCATTATGTTTGCAGAATTAAACTTAAAGGGGGGGGTGAAATGCTGTTTCATGCATACTGAGCTTTTTACACTGTTAAAGACTTGGATTCCCATCCTAAACATAGACAAAGTTTCAAAAACTAAGTTGGACATTTGATGGAGTATTTCTGTTTTAACAATACTCCTTCCGGTTTCTCACAAGTTTCAGAGAGTTTTTTTCGAGTATGGGTCCGCTTGACGTCGATAGAGCGGAAGGTCCTTGTATGGGCCGTACGGCTCTTCTCCTTGTAGGGTGCGCGCGTGACTAGAGCGAGAGAGGAAATGCACGCACATAAACACTCTCTCAGGTGCAGATCCAGTCGTCCGTGAACACTTCTGTCCCACCGCGCTCCACTTTATTCCTATGGGTGACGTCGAGCGACTTCAACGCTTCAGCACAGCATTCCGGGAAGGCAGAGCTGCATTTGAACCGATTTGAACGCAGAAATGACGGGAAGCGTCACAACATCACCCATCAGTCGCGTCGCAAAGTGGATCTCCACGGTCACTGCTGTCACAGGACTTCACCTAAATCAACAGTTACTAAAGAAGTGTGTTTTTGATGGAGCAGTGACGATAAAGGTTCGCGGTCGTGCTTTAGAAGCAGGCGGTGAGTAAAACTGCTACAAATGTCTGTGCTGTTGGCTATCGTCGCGTAAGTAAACATCAGTAAACAACACGATCATGTATAACGTAAGTTAATTTATCAGTGGAGCATGCGATCTATGGTGTGTGTTTAAATACATTTGTTTAGCTGACCACTATAGGTGTCAGTTTGTTTATTGTAAAACCACCCAAACATAAACCTAGCGTTCTCACAAAGCGTGCTTCGTCATTCAAATGCGCTAACGGACTTCATTGCTGTTCTGTGTATAACGTTACACTAGTCTGACGTGCAAAACCATTTTGCTTGCTACTGCTAAGGTTTAGTCGCATACAATAGTCCATAAACCGAATCATGTCCTCATAAACTGAGAGTAACACACACAAATGTTGACAGGCCACTAAATACAGTCCATACCACAGAGACGGACGTCCTGCTGCTGCTGTTTCTCCTGTTCAATTTAGTTCAGCCTCCGGATCTGATTCTGGATCATATCTGTATTAGTTGAATCTGATTTAGGGTAGCGTTTTCTTCTCCATGCTTGAGGACGTCACCGCTTTGTGCGCATTCGTCATTCTTTAGCTCCGCCCACACGATACGCCTCCAGCCGCTCGTTTTTTTCCGGAAAGACTCGGTACAGCCTATATTTCTTTTATAAATATAATAAATTAAAGACTTTTCGGAGATATGAAGGATGCAATACTACTCTATAGGTACTCAAGACTGACATGAGATTGACTGAAACTGAGTGTTTCACCCCCCCCTTTAATGATTATTTTAAGGAAATTAAGTGTCATCCAGTCCCATCTTCAGACCCATGGACTTGTTCAGACAGACAAAAAAGATTTCCTAATCTGACATCTACTCTGTAAATTTATATTAGGGCTGTCTGTCAAAAAAAAATTTTTTTTGTGATTTTAATATTTTCTATTTAACGTGTGCAAAACAGCATATATATATATATATATATATATATATATATATATATATATATATATATATATATATATATATATATATATATATATATATATATATATATATATATATATATATATAAATAATGTGAATGTGTGATTATATTTAGATTATAAAAAGGCTGCATTTATTTTATCAAAAATACAGTAAATCATTCTATTAGTAGTATCTATCAGTAAATCATCAATCAGTTTTAGTTTTATTTTATTTTTTTACATCGCCTTTCAAGATTTTGGAGTATGTAAGCAAGATAAAAATAAAAAATAAAAAAAATGAATGCTTTTATTTAGCAAAGGCAGATTAAATTATTTATTTATTTTTTAAAGGCAGGGAAGACATTTATGAAATTAATAAATTTCGCAAAAAAAAAAAAAATCTTTGTTATATATGCTGTTATTCTGGCCTCTCAATTCATCAAAACATCCTGCAAAAAAAAAAAAAATCACCTCAAGAATATTAAGCAGCACTGTATTCAACATTAATAATAAGAAGAAATGTTTTTGTATCAAATTATCATATTAGAATGATTTCTGAAGATATATGTGAAACACACATGTATAATATAATGTCACATGATCCTTCAGAAATCATATATATATATATATATATTATATATATATATATATATATATATATATATATCACATATATATCACATATATATCACATATTCACATATAAATAAATAATAAAATGCACACCTTTTCCTGTAATGAATATTATATATGATTCACACATAATTGACCAGATTTCACTCTGTTGGTGGTATGAATAAATAATAAAAGCAGCTGTAGTACAACTATTAATCACAGAACCGTTGCTCCTGCATTTATAAAGTTTAGTTTCTTTATGTGTAGAAAATCCATTTGACCACGGATTCAATAGAATAACTCCAGCTCTCTGCACCGCCTATGTCAGTGTGTGAGTATATACATCCGTATGTTAATGTATGCGAGTCTGCGTTCACAGGACATGATTAATGGAATTCCCATGCAGCTCGGCTCCTGCCTACTGATTTAGGACTATAATAATGCTTCTCTATATTGGAGTGTGGTTTCCAGACCATTAAAATAACACGGCATGGGCCCCTTTAACACAAACACCTCATTTAAAACATATTGTTGCTGCGCTCTGGGGATCTGAGTCATGGTGTCCTTTCCAAGCCTATTACCTAAGAAACAGTTAGAGGGCTCTATCATACACGCGGCGCAATGCGATGCTAGCTAGTTTTTTTTCACTATTTTCAGCCCGACGCAGTTATCATTTTTGTTTAAATAGCAACAAAAAGCAAATGTAAATACACTTGCACCCATCTGTTCGCCCATGGGAGTGCTGGTCTGAAAACGAAGTGTGGCATTGAGGCATTGACCAACAAAAACCGTTCTGAAGTTAATAGAGCAGTATTTGTTGTGTTATGTAAAGGGCATGTTAGTAATATGCACGTATAGGCAGGTGCATAGTGTGCATACACTCTGCTTATTACACACACAGGGCTGCGCAGCAGAAAACAACCATTTTTAAATATTAAAAATAAAAGGATTCCTCTGGAGAAGTGTTCAGTCTTGCCGCTTGCAAAATCCGAATCCACCATGGTCCAAAAAGGGAATGGGAGATGAGACTTCCATATATATAGAATATATATGAGACTAAAGATTGGTTTATTGCACATCACACCCATGACTTTTTGTGAAGAGACTTGTATGACTATTCGCCGGGTGTGCCGACCGTTTTTTTCCCATCGTTAAAGGAATTGTTCACTAAAAATGTTTAATTTGCCCATGATTTACTCACTCTCTAGTCATCCTTACTTACCCTTGAGTGTGAGTAATTCATGGGCTAATTTGTATTTTTGGATGAACTATCCCTTTAGACCATGTGCTCAGGGCCCAAAATGTTAGAATTATTAGAATTTTTGTTCTTTCATACATCTTTCTGGTTATACAGCTTACCTTTACACTTTTTCACTCACCTGTGTGATGTGCTTTATTTGCTGATTCCAACTGGTACCAGGCTTTTGATACCTTAAAGGAACAGAGAAAGTTTATCAATGAATAACGGCTTGAATTTTGCCCGGTTACTTACACAAAGCTATAGAATGACTGAAAAAAACTAGTTTGGCAGCATAAATCACCATTCACTTCCCTTTTGAAAACTATTTTCTGATACAATCTAACATCTCCTTTTGTTTTTCATGGAAGATAGAATATAATTTGGATTAAGAACAACATAAAGGTTAGTAAATTATTTAAAATATAAATTTTGGATGAACTTTTCCTTTAAGAAAATGAGATGATTGAGGATTCTTTCACAATCAGTCACCGGAACGCTTCTTGATGGATTGACTTTGTATTACATTTGAAATTATTGTTGCTCGAGCAGCTTTGTTAAGAACAGAAGACTCTGTAAATATTAAATTATTCCTTGTAAATAATGTAAATATTTCTTTATACCTAAGGGAGGGGAGGATATCCTACTGCTTTAATGTGTTTAAGCTGATTTGCTGGCCTTGTTTTAGAGGGGTAAAGGACACTTTTCAGCTGGGAAACCGTCATACCTGCTTCTGTGGGACAAGTTTAAGAGTTAAGACCAGCAAGCCATATATATATATTATACTTTTCTTTTCTTTTTTTCTTCCTTTATAAAGCAAATAAATATGTAAATAACGTTGCTGCAATAGTGATTTGTGGTAGTGAGTTGCTCTTGTGGCTGTTCAACATTTGTCTGTCTGAAACCGATGAATGATTAGTATTCGACTTGATTCTTAACACACTTAATTTAAATCATTAATATTTATATCTTAAATCACTGATGTGTTGATATGCAATATCCAGTTAAAAAAAAACTAAATCTGTTTATTCTACCTTTAAAAGTTGGCAGCAGCTATTTTAAATAGAAAAAAAAGTTTAAATAGAAATAGATTTATGCTAGTGAAAATAGGTATGTTCTATTCACACATAGAAAATAAAAAATGTGAATTAAAAAAAAGTGAAATAGTTTGATAATATTTATACTTATAAATAGTGGCAGATACTATTTCAGTGTTGTTGTACATTAAACAACATGCAATAATAGCATTTACGAGTGTAAATTTACAATTTACAGAGTGTAAATTATTATATTTATTAAAATCATTAAATGTATACCGCCTTACTGGGATATTAAAGCCCTCCCTACCCCTACACGTAACCGATAAACACTTTATTATAAAACACATATTAGACACTTTATATTCTCTGAACATGTTCTTCACTTTTATTTAAAATAAATGTCTTTCTGATCTGATACGTGATGGAAAAAGGAGTAGAGTGTTCGGCAAAAGGCATATTAAAACCTCAGATCGATTTGCATCAATTCTTAATGCCATACGCCTTACTTCTACACCATTGCTACAATCCAGTGTCTTAGAAAATGTTGTCTGGCCCAACCAGATGTTAGTGGGCGGAGTTAGTTTAAATAGCATCTGCCAACAAGGTGGGCTATTTGCACATTAAAAGTTTGGGGTCAGTAAGATCAGGGACCATGACATGGATGTTATTTATTTTTTATTTTAATATGTTCCTTGAAGTTTACTTTATGGGTCCCATTTTAACAATGTGAGCATATGGTCTAAAGCTCACTAAACTTAAAGTTAAATGATGGAAAAAGCAGTCTGCACGCCCGGCTCATGGTCCAAAAGGCTTGTACCTGGTCTCTTAATGAGTCATGGGTTTGTTTTGGGGGTAACGTGCAAAAAAACGGTCAGAGTCTCATTTCCCATTCCCCTTAAAAGCTAGTTGCACTTGCACCGTGGAGGATTCACTATATACATGTAAGAATTTGCGAGTGGAAAGTCTGAATGCTTCTCCAGAGAAGATTTTTTTTCTGGAGAATCGGACTATATAGGCACATATTAGTAAATTACATATTGTATGTGTAGTGTGTAATAAACAAAGTGTATGCTCGTTGTGTATCCGACTAGGCACATATTACTAACGCGCCCTTTAAATAACACACACACAAAAAAAACTGTGCTATTTACTAGACCAGGTTTTTGTATATAAATGCTTTTACTTTTTCATCATTTGGATGACTGCAATCTTACACGCCACCACGATGCACGCAGAAATGTGAATAAAATAAATATTAACAGCATTTTGAGTGAAGGGGAGACCGAATCGGGTGGCTCTGAGCAGGAGTCTGTGTTCTTGTTTCACAATGCATCAGCGCAATAGCTCAATATAATAATCTGATTGTCTAAAATCACTTAAATGTCCCAGCTGGCCAGCCTTAAAACACATACAATTGACAAGCTTTAGTGAAGACGCAAGTGAAAGTGATCTGTCAGAGACACAGCTCGGCTCTCTGTGTCACAGAAAACAGCTTGCGAGCACTACAATGTTTTCCATATTGATGTTATTGAATGGTGTAAAATCACTTGAATGTTCAAACTGGCAAGCCTTTATCACATACCACTGACACTTTCATGAGGACGCTGTCTGCGTGTGTTGTGTTTGAGTTTGACTCCTTGTTGCTTCAGTGCCAGTGAATGGACAGAACGGAGTCACGTGACTACGCACGCAGAAGTATGTTTCAAAGGGGAAAATATTAACAGGATTAAAAAACAAAATAACGGAAATAGCTCTACGTCAGGTACTAAATATAAAACTCAGAGTAAAACATTTGAGCAGGCTTTTGCCCATCGCACTACAGAGACTCATGAAGAATGGAGTCAGTGTCTCATTAATCAACTTGTTTTGTTTTTGTATGAATCAGCGATTGTGAATAAATCTTTTAAATGAATGATTAAATGACAAACACATTTAAATAAAGGGGAGAAAAACAATCACAAATGAAGGAGTATACATTTTAGAGCATATACTTTAAAATGTAAAAAAAAGCCTTTCCATGTGGTTAATCTAAAAATATAAACTATTAATTAATTTAATTTACAGAAAAGGTACTATATCCAGATATAAATCGTTATGGTGATATGAGATCACTTATATCGTGATATGGGATCTTGGTCATATCGCCCATGCAGCCCTAAATCTAATTCAGCACCTGTGAAGGACATCTCTGAGCTGGTCTCAGTTGTGTTCTCCTCAACTATGCACAGCGTACTCATTTAAATGAGACACACTTCTCTCTGTCTAGCCTTGTCTGATGAAGAGACAGCCTATCAGGCGAGAGTCTCATCTTCATATAAGTCCCGGCTCCCACAGGGGTCCCCTCTCTGAGAACGGGGAGGACGATCACCCTGTCAATCACACAGACGCCGTAATTGAAGTTCTGCTGTTCAAGGCAGATTTTAAATTAGCTTCATAACATTCGCCATCGCCTCTGTGTTTATTTGTGAAAGCTGCAGTGAGGAGGAACTCTACAATGTTGCAGTAACAATGTGGTCTGCATGCACAATTACAGCACGGCAAACAGTGACACGCTATCCTGTTCGGTATTAACAGCATCTAGAACTGTCAAGAGTCAAGTTTTGTTTAAATTTAGCTCAACATAAATTATTTTAAATGAATGTAATATTTTTATGTCCTTGTTCCTTTTTTAAATGTGTATTTTTATTGTTTTAGTCTGTAGAAGGCAAAACTGTTGAGTGATTTATTTATTTAATCAACTTTTTTGAATGCAGATTTTTAAAGGGAATTTCACATATTTAACGGGCATTAAAGGGATAGTTCACCCAAAAATGACAATCTGATGTTTATCTGCTTACTCCCACGACATCCTACATGTTGGTGTGTTTGTTTCTTCAGTAGAACACAAATCTGATTCGACACAAAACGATCAGTTTATGTGGGAAATCGAGCCGTACTTATATAGTTGTTGTTACCCATAGACTGTAAAAAAATATTGAAGTAGTGTCCGTGACGTCACCCATAGGATTCTGATAAGCCGTTCTGAAGCTTAAAGTATGGGCGAGCTGGCAGTTGCCATCTTGTAAGCGAGTCATCGCGTGTCACTCCCGGCTAACAGAAAATGGGCAAAAAGGCGGGATGTGTGCGGAGCTGAGATGACGCAATGACTATAGACGGCAGATAAATGGCTATCCACTTGTAACCACGCCCTTAATTATGCAGAACTTTAAGGCTTTATATAACGTAAAAGAATGAGTTATAAAAAAATTCACCCCCCTCACAGTTGTCATGAAGATCAAAATTAGCCTTATAAGCCAAAACTACAATTTGTACCAGGCTGTAAACATGTTTTTTTCTGCTTTAAAGTTGAGAATTTTAACATGGGGCTCAATGATATTCTGCTCCCTACTGGAGCCTGTAGTGGTCTGCTCCCTAGTGGCCAGTTGAGGAATTGCAGTTTGCATTACTTCCATATTGGCTTCAAGAGAGATCGCGGGAGGTTGCTGCTTGTTTTTACCTCAAATACAACGCTATATCCAACAGCCTGGAACCCGCTTCACTTCCGGTAAGGTCAATATACACGCTCTGGCTTGTATATATTGACCTTGCCGGAAATGTGAAAAAAAATAAAAATACGGCTCGATTTCCCACATAAACTGATCGTTTTGTGTCTTATGATATCAATGTGTCATCATGAGCCACGGGGCTCTTTGTGCATGTTGTCTAAGGATGTTTTTTTTCTCTCTCATAGAATTGTTACCCATTTACATCATTATATGACCTAAACACAGCAACGCTTGGAGTTAAACATCTTAATTTGTGTTCTACTGAAGAAACAAAGACACCTACATGTTGGATGCACTGAGGGTAAGCAGATAAACATCACATTTTCATTTTTGGGTGAACTATCCCTTTAAGTAAACTCTACTTAACTAAAGCCTAGTTCAGACTGCACGATTTTCAAGCTCGTCGGGTCACTGCTCTTTTCACACTGCATGACTAACTGGGGTATCATTCAGTCACTGCACGGCACGATGGTTTGACGACAGAGGAGTTCACACTGCATGACTGAACAAGAAGAAGAATCACCGACAACTCGCTCTCTCTGGTGCGCAAACTACGTTTCCCAAACACACGTGCGATGTGCAAGTAAACAACGCGAGATCACACGTGCGTCAGACCGGAGTTCTCGCGCGAGACTTGAAATTGTTATTAAAAATGATAAACTGCACAAAGTTTGCTCCAAATTGTCTGTGCGCTGATTTGTGGAGAAAAAGAAAAAAGATTATGACGGAAGAAATTGTTGGAGAGACAGAGGGAGCCAGGATTGTGTTCTGCAAAGACAGTTTGAGGTAAATATTTTTGTAATGTGCTGCTGTTGTGGCTTGATGTGCAAATGTTTGGCCTTTTTTTTGTTTGATAGAATTGTAAATATATGTTTGATAGAATTGTAAATATATTGGCTGTCGGTCATCGCCGATGTAATTTTCAGTCAGAACGCAGTTCACACAGCAGGAGTTTCAATCGCAGACAGGTCCAGATATTCAGCATGCCAAATATCTCACCGGCGTCGGCGACTCGTCGGCCACTCTCTCTGATCGGGTCTTTGATCATTCACACTGCATGATTGTCACTCGCGTGCACGAGCACCAATTTGCTTATGAGCTCGGGCATTTGTCTGCGATTTCACAAAACCTGTCGGCGACTCAAAATCGGGGCAAAAATCGGGCAGTGTGAACTAGGCTTTAGTTAATTAAAATTTTACTTTTATACAAGTAGACTTCCACAGTTCTACTTGTAAAGGTCCTTCAAGAAAGACAGGATGCAAATCCTCCTATATTGCTGGAGCTTTATATTCCTGCACTCGCAGATATCCAAGCAAAGCTTTCTCTGAATCTCCTGCTGAAACTCAGCCAAGAGAGCTGTAAAGCTGGGGTCTGGGAATGTTTTAGAGAAGAGGTGCCCTTTACCCTCACGAACAGACAAGAGATTTCCACCAAAACAAACAAACGGATAAACAGGCTTAGGTTCCTCCTGGAATGAGAATCTAGTCGCTGTAACTTTAGCTCTGCGGAGGGGAGAGAGAGATCCGATATCCTCGCAGGATGCTGTGGCGGAGGGTCGATGCTGGATAGTGGAGCGGGATCAATGGCCACAAACTGATGCCCATTACTGTCCCATGCTTCTCAATAGGCAATATAGCCCATTTATTTGTGTGTCTGGTTATAGCCGGGGCTTGCATTTGGTCCCATCAGGAAAACAATTATGTAACCTGCAACGCAAGCAAAGGCTCTCTGAGTATGGATAGCACACCAATAGCCATCTGTATTCCTCCTGAAGGTGACATTGGTTTATAATGGCGACCAGGAAACCTTGTGGCGAAATTCAGAATTGATTTGTAGTTTGTTTTCCCTCTCTGAGATGCCTCGGAGAGCGTGCGTTAGATATGGCTGTATGTATGTGGGCAGCCCAAGGTCATTTAGCATATAAGAGTGATATATTCTGACGTCGGGTCCCCGCGTTCAGAACGGGCAGATGCTCTGGCTCGGATGCTGGTTGCCAAGTGTCTTTATTAATAAGCTAAGGGGAGGTTTGAGAGCTGTTGGCAGCGCGAGCAGGAAGAGCATCCCCGGCCTGAAGTCGCGTCTATGCTGCACGACCCCTGCTGCTTCTGTCTCCGTTTGCGTCAAGCAACAGGAACATGCTCACCTACAGAACATTCACATTACATAATGCTCTTCTTTCTGACATCACTTCTCATCATGGCTCTGCAGTCTCGCAAAGGCACTTTAAGGTGCGCTGCTTATTCAGCCGGGCGTTTATTACATTTAAGCGAAGGAAGCTCTCCGCTGGACCTTAACATATCTTGAAACACCCTAAAGAGGAACGTCTCATTGATCGATTTGCTCTTTGAAGTGTTTGAGAAAGTAAATGATGTCATGCGGCCCGGTTCTGGACCTGATAAAGTTGAACTTTAGCTGATGTAATTTATCTAGAAAATGTCTCAATTTTAATTTAATACACTTTGATCTCAAAATGAGGGATAGTTCATGTCTTTTAAAGTGTAGTACGGCTTTTAATACGCTCTTGATGGCTGACGTGGGAAACCCGTGTATCAATCATGTAAGCTTTCCCACAGACTCCTTGTGGTTCCGTCCGGGGTTTCATGGAGAGTGGAGAAAGGCCGGGCCTCTGTCTCTTTGATTCTTTTGTATTTAACATTGATCATGTTGTCATACCTTCAGGAATGTGTCATAAATGCTCTCGCGTCCTTGCCGAGTAAGCTCGGACAGATCTGTGCACTATACTCGTGTCAGCTCGATCTCTCGCTGTCCTCTGCACAAGTTGCCGGTGGCTGAGTTCCCTCTTTCCGTGCCTCAGATTGAATCTTTTCAAAGATGCATCAAAAAAACATGTTGTGTATGTGCACTGGTCTGCATGTATTCAAAAGTTTTGGAAAGAAATTAATACTTTTATTCAGCAAGGATGCATTCAATTGACAAAAAGTGACAGTAAAAAAAGAATGTTAGAGATAAATAAGATAAATTCTGTTCTTTTGAAATTTCTATTCATCAAAGAATATATAATATTTTTTTATTATTATTATTCTTTTCAATATTCATATTAGAATGATTTCTGAAAGATCACACTAAATATTTTCTCTAAAAACATTCATCCATTGGTGTTGTTAAAAAACGCTAACCTAACAACTGTGTGTAATTCCCAAGAGCATTTTATATATATATATATATATATATATATATATATATATATATATATATATATATATATATATATATATATATATATATATATATATGCATATACATAAATGATATGCATATACATAAACGGAAATGAAACATCTACTTCAAGGAGCCATGTTGTATCATATGAAGATAACACATTTGACTGAAAGAAAAAAAAACTTGAGCACTTTTAATAAATAGCTTGAGCGCTGGAGACACAAAAGCTTGACAAAATGTTGGCAACAGAAGGTGTTCCTATGTTTATAAAGCAGGTTGATTCAAACAACAGAGAAAAGTGCCGTAATGGACGTGTGTGAGGCTGCCAGGCAACATGTTCCACGACCAACTGATGTGACATTGAGATAATAATCTCTCATTGTGTAAAATTAATTACATTGGCAGCGTGTCTGTGTTCAGCATGACTTCAGTGGGAGGGAGTGTGTGTGGGTCAGGAGGCAGCTACGCCAATGCCTTTCTCCGCTTGCCTTGATTGTAAGTGTCCCTCGTCTGTTCAGTATCTAGGCACATTTTCAGTGCTTTTGGATCACGAAGAGCACTGGATTTCCTTAGGTGTCCGACAACAATAAAAGCTTTTTTGTAAATATGTTTGCTTATGCATTCCATACAAACACACAAACACAAAGACTTAACACTCACAAAACACTAAAAATAAGATGACTAAGCTTTGAACACTGCAAACTCAGACTTGAATCTGTTTATGGGTAAAGACAAATGGGGGTAAACCATAAATATTTTTTAG
Source organism: Pseudorasbora parva (assembly GCF_024679245.1). Taxonomy (NCBI): domain Eukaryota; kingdom Metazoa; phylum Chordata; class Actinopteri; order Cypriniformes; family Gobionidae; genus Pseudorasbora; species Pseudorasbora parva. The sequence continues at coordinate 7,462,619 of NC_090188.1, read as the reverse complement.
CATAGAATATTTAGGTAATGTATATATTTGTAAATCTGTAACTGTAACTCTTTTTTTTATCTCCTTTTCACCTTGACACACACTCATTGGTCATTTCACTGTATTGAACTTATTCAATGACTCATATATATGGCATCCACTAATAAGGATTTCACTAGTTTAAAGCTTTAGATTACCCCAAAAAAATATATAATGAGAATGTACAAAATGAATCCTTTTTCCAAACCGTGTATTTGTCTTACTCTGAATCATTATGATACACTCATAAGTGTTTATATTGGGACTTTTTCTGACCGGTCTAGTAGGAAGCACTGGAGGAGCACAGTCCCTGCGTGACTCGCCATAGACATAAGCAGAGACAAGTAGCACCGGCTGCAATGTTCTTCTGCAAAAGAATTGCAAAAAGTTACGGACTGCAGCTTTAACATCAGTCAACATCGACTTATCATGAACTGCACTTCTACGACATTAACTAATCTTTGTTAAAGGAAGTATATGTAAGATTGTGGCCAAAACTGGTACTGCAATCACGTTCAAATTACTGTAGAGCGGTGTCTCCCCTCTCCCCCTCCCCCTGACTCGAGGTTGCCAGATTGGCTGCAGGATCAGCAGGAACGTTTGTAGCTGCAGCTGTGGTAACTACAGCCGATCTGGCAACCCTGATGCCGAAACACTACTGACTTCGTGATTGGTGGAGGACGGAGCTTCAGGCCAAAACACAACATGACATCATCAACATCAGTTGAGGGCTGCAACAACAACTTTTAAATGACAATATCCTGGCCGGACTACTGTTGTCAGTGATATAAGTATTTGAAATTAACATGATTTCTTAATGTCTAGTGACATATCAGGGTCATTTTATGATTAAATGAAATACATTTCTTACATACAGTTCCTTTATTGTTCATTTTAACATTTACTAATGCTTTATTAAAATCTTGTTAACATTAGTTTGTGCACTGTGAACTAACATGAACAAACCATGAACAGCTGTTTATGGTTTTTCATCTTTGTTCATCTTTGTTAACACTTTGTTAATGTTAACAAAGATGAACAAATACAGTAACAAAAATATCGCTCATGGTTAGTTAATGTTAGTTAATACATTTACTACTGTGTAATAAATTAACCTTATTGTGAAGTGTTACCAAAAAAGTATATTTTAAGGCAGCACAGTAAACAAATACGGATGTAGTTTCACATTACAAGACTGACAGAATAAAAAAACGTTATTTTCCTAATTTACAAACTTGTCTCTTTTTTATTGTTGGGCCCCTTGGTTGGTAATGGGGGAAAAAGTCTATTTTTAAGGTAATTTATAAAGATGATCTTTTTAGATAATTAGATTTAGATAACGATGTTGTATCTAATTAACATTTCTAGATTTATTCTTTCTCTGTTTCGCAGTTTAATATGAGGACAATCCAACCAAATCTCTTGAGAAAACAGCAGTTTGACAAGATGGTGTTTTCATATGAATAGCATGCGACTTGATTTGTATAATGAATGAAAAAATAAGCATATTATAATCAACATTTGTCTCGCTTTGTCTGCCCTCTGAGATGTAATTTGTTACTGAGGTCAGCATGATGCATTCTGGGACTGCCTTCACTACGAAGGCTGCATGCAGTGCTGTGTCAGAATTTGACTGTAGGTATCTTATGTGGCAGCATATTTGTTCTTCTACTTTTTTGTAGTGTGTCAAGTGAGATGCATTAAAATGCTATTTACATTGGCAGCTATGTTTTGGAGCAGTGCATATGTCAGATCATGCATATTCACAAACAACATTATAATCTTAGATTAGAGATTACAGATCTCTAGCCATTGCTGATGCTGTAAATCATTCATCAGTCATGTTTATTCAAGGTATTCTGCAGGTTTATATGAGGGTTATTTTATTTCCTCTTTCCACCGGTCACCCTGTCAGTGAACTGTACTCCTGAAACCTTTTATCATCTGCTTGGCCGTGCTGACTAATTACTGGCACATGCCTCTCTTCCTCTCTTCTCCTTCTCCAGGTGATCATCTTCTCCAAAGCCAGACACTCACAAGCAGCACAATAGCTAGACTGATCCTTATTCCAGGACTGAAAATCTCATTTCCTTCATCCCTCTCTGCTCAACTTGCATACAGATGGACATACAGACAAAAACAAGGCACTTCTGGACAGAAAATAAGTTTGCGGTTACAAGGTAAATCATCTCAAAGGCTCTGCTCCAAAGCTAGTGAGCTGCTCACGTAGGCTGTACTTCAAGACATCACAGGTTTTCAACCTGTCACATGCAGAACTTTCTTGGAATTGTGCTCTCAGGCTAATTTGCCCTGTTTAGTACATCTGAACAGGGCCGTATTAACATAAGGGCTAGGTGGATGAGCACAGAGGAGGCCCGTGATTGGCCGAGGAAATGATGAGCACCTGAATTTTTCCTGGTGGGCCGCTTGCCAAACCCCACACATTAAGCAATGTTATTTAATGGAGTGCTGTGAGTGCATGGGAAACAAACACCAAAAGCCAGGTGATGAAACGCCACTTCCTGATTAAACCAAGCGAAGAGAGCAGCTGGACTGTCTCGCGCACAGCGCTTAGAAACTCTTTGGCGCTTTCGGCATGATAACAAGCGCCATGTAGTCGCTTTATTCATTTGTATCTGATACAAGTGCAACATCATGTGTTAAAGTAAAGGCTCTGTGGCGAAACTAGCTGAACCAGACTGAATAGCTCCGACCATGTAAACTGAAGTGTTGAGGTAAACCGAATCCTGGCTGTCACAGAGGTCCGGACCTCTGTATTTTTCTGAGGTGTATATAAAACATGTTGTGAAATAATTGACTAATAGAGTATTAACTAAGCGGCAACCTCCCATGATCTCTTGAAGCCAATGTGGAAGTAATGCAAACTGCAATTCCTCAACTGGCCACTAGGGGCAGGCTCCAGAAGGGAGCGGAATCTCATTAAGCTCCATGTAAAAATTCCCAACTTTATAGCAGAAGAAAACATATTTACAGGCTAGTATAAATTGTTGTTTTGTTCTATACAGCTAATTTTGCCCTTTATGACAACTTTGAAGAAGGTGAAGTTTTTAACTTTTACGTTATATAAAGCCTTAAAGTTCTGCATAAATTAAGGGCGTGGTCACTGAGTGACAGGTGGATAGCCATTTATCCGCCGCCATTGTGTCACCTGAGCTCCGCCCACATCCCGCCTCTTTGCCCACTTTCTGTTATCCAGGAGTGACACGCGATGATGCGCTATACAAGATGGCAACGGCCAGCTCGTCTCTACTTTACGCTTCAGAACGGCTTATCGGAATCCTATGGGTGACGTCACTGACACTTCGTCCATATTTTTTTTACAATCTATGTTATTAATGCTACTTTAGTGCTGCAAGGATATCTTCTCCTCTGAGCTGCCTGCGGTCGGTCACCGCTCATCAATGTCAAAATATTTGAGATGACCAATCAAATTAAAGTAGGCGGGCTATATGTTAAACGTGTAAGTAGCTAAACTAAACATTTCATATTTGAAAGCTGTTTTAGGATAGAAATGTTAAACAACCGACAAAAATAATCAGGCAAACTAATAACATTTTGTCTAATTTCTGCATTTTTAATTTAACCTCTTAAACTCCGTGGACCCTGTACAGGGACGGGAATGACATCGTCATGTATATACTTTCCATTTTACATGTCTGTGGAGGAGCCATGATGTCATATGGTACCATTTGAAAGCTTAGAGTCTCTTCTTTCTGGAGATATGCATCACTTTGGCATTTGTTTTACACAAAGTAATGTATTTACACTAAATTACTCTGGTACCATTTCCGCCTGGATTTGGCCTACCCAAATTGAAAAGCCTCCCATACACACATACAGTGGTCTAGGTTTAAAATGTTGGTGTCATTTTACAGGAAACCCTTTAAAGTTACATAAACACTGCTAAAAGTGATAAACATGTAAGTGTATGTTGTGTAAGCTGTTTTAACCCCCCCCAAAAATTAGGCGCTTTTTGATTTTTTTATATAAATTAATTTTTGAATGTGTGTAACTCAAGCCCTATGCGCTCTAGGACCCTGCAGACAGTATGGGCTGCTTCCAGCATGTATAATTATTTTAATGACACTGGGATATTGCATTTATATCACTGTATATGGTGGTGGGAGGGGGTAGCAGGTTCGTGGGAGGGGAAAAAAGGGGGGGTCAATATTGTGAATGAATTTAATAAACTCATTTACCTTCGTTCGTAGCCTTCAGTAAATATGCTCGTCTAAGAAAATGCTTAATAAAATAGGCTAAACATCATTTGACCCTATGTTTACTTACTTCACTGAGACAGAGGGGAAGGGGAGAAGGAGACGGAGAAAAGAAAGAGTGAAAGACTGATAGAATTGAGGAGAGAACAGGTGTGACAGATAATCTGCCCACTAACATGGTTTTGAAATCTATTTATTAGCCCTCAAAAGTCTTAAAATTCACATATGTAGATCAGAGAAACAAACATTTTCTTTGGGGACCATGTCCCCCAAAACCCCCTAAATAGCTTAAATGTGGGACCTCACTGGTTTTAAACCTCCTTAAGGCAGTTGTAAATGCTCAAAAGTTGTTTCTGGTTCTGGAAACCTGCTTGCTTTTTACCTCATATCTGGATTTAATGCATTTATGCTGTTAATGTGTTGCAACCTGGAATATTTATATAAAGGCCTAATATTCATATTGTTTAAAAAAAATATGCTAATTATTTATGTGGTATAAAACATTGTGGCACCAAGATCGGCTACTATGGGGGCCCTTTGGTTAGTTTTAACCCAAGGGCCCTGCATGTTCTTAATCCTTAATCCTCTTAATGCAAATTCTCAATACTTAAAAAGTATTGAGTATACAACATGGTAAAGCCAAATTAGAAATAACTGTTAAGTCTTCCGTGTGCATGACATGAAGAACACTATTCGTATAAAGCCCCGATTTACTGCCTATGTAGAGGTTTTCAGATCAATTACATGTGAGATCACATTTGAGTCAAAGTCAAAGTGTATATAGCACCATTTATACAGCAGCAGCTGACCAACCTGCTTTACAACACACCATGAAAATACATCAATCAAAATACCATAAAAATAAAAATGAGAAAGACAGACAAATTAAATATCAACAATGAAAGACATAAATTAGGAGTCGTAATCATAAAAGGTAGGAGATCACGGGGCACAACCTAACGCAGGGTTAGTTGCAACACGAATGGTTTAACACTTTCCACACATGCCGTGATGATGAGACTTTGTGTATTTACTAGTTGCCATATCAACACTATATAGAGAAAAAATAGGGCCAAAATGTAAAAATCTTTGGAAGATATCACAATGTTTTTTTTTTTTTTTGCCATAGCAAAAGTAAATTTCCTACTTAAGTTTATTTTTCATCTCTGTTTTTGGTGTTTACTTAAAATTAGACAAATCTAGCAACTTTCAATTCACTTCTGAGCTGTAAAAGCCAAACTCTGGTCAGGCCAATCACATCGTGTATAGAGTCGGTGGGCGGGGCTTAACATTATGACGACCGAGTTGCGCTTGCGTGTGCTTCTAGTAAACACAGAGACTGGCGAACGGCGGTCTTTCGAATCAGCTTTGACCACGACTCTGCAAGACTTGGAGTTAAGCTTTTCTCTGAGAAAACAACGGCACTGAAGTCATTCTTAAGAAGGGAAGATGTGTTCTGAGTTTTGCTGACCGTATACGGCGAAAGTTTCATCTTTCAACTAGCTCTGCTTCACCTTCGTTGCTCTGGTTGGTTGTAGCGCTATCATTTTAAGCTGTCATTTGGTCATGTTACAATGTACCCCACCTATGGGGCATGTAACTTCCATTCTTTCGGGGTAAATCAAGAAAAAAGTATGCACTGTATTAGTGCAAAAAAAACACATAATTGTACTAGCATATTACATTAGCATATTGTATTGCAATGAATGTGGGAAAAAGTAAATACTTTAAACCCCAAGTGGATTTAGAATGAATAGAGGCACACTGGCAGGAATTACAGTCAGAAACCGCATAGCTGGTCTACATCAAGAATGTATAGAATCAGGGGTTTGGATGCTGTCTTAAAGGGATAGTTCACCCCAAAATTTTGTCATTAATTACTCACCCTTATGTCGTTCTAAACCCGTAAGACCTAATGTTGAACCACTGGTGTCTTGAATTGAACAGGCTGATTTTGTAACTTTGCCATTTAGATTTTTGAAAAGCAAATTGTTATTCAGTTTACTTTCTATATGGGCATGTCTGCTGCACATTATTTGCCAGTTGTGTTGGATTTGCATGACGGCAATCCACCTTTGAGTTTAAAAGACGAAAACTTCTTCAGTAATTAGGAAGAGAGCGTTTGAATGACTTCATGCACTTAAGTTATTGTGTTTTGACATACTGTGCCAGACTTTCATCAACTCATGAGGTGATGTCATACAGTATGATACATAGAACGAAAGCGCTCTGGTTTTATGATAGCTTAATCTAACCATCCTTCGTTCCATCTGTCCCACACCATCCATCTACGCCCATCGTCCATCCCGCGACCTATTTTTATAAACAGAAACCAATCGAAAGGATAAAAGCTCCCTGTGGCTTTTTCCCGAAACCTAGATTTTCATTACATTTAAATGCTTACATTTATTTAAATTATTTCCGTACAATCTTATATGCTTTTTACAGAGTATGAATGGGTCTTTTTAGATATAACTTACTCCAAAGATATGAAGAGCTGCGTTAACTGCCTCAGAAAGTTTGAAAACCCATCTAAGAAGACAGAATAATAATTTAACATAATTTATTCCTTTAATGCATAAAAGGCTGCCTATCTTTTGAAACAGCTTGTGTTACTCCACCTTATATATGAATCACTGTATCGAGTGTTAGATGATGGTGTATTAGTATATGCTCTTGGCTCAGTTGTTTGTGATTCCTTAAGTAGGTCTGCATATCGCATTTTGCACATTTAAGTGTTGTGGTTAGCGAGCTGTATGAGGGTGTGACCTCTAGTGTTGTGTGTTTGTTTTACTCGGTTATTCTCTAATCTACTAAACACCCTTACAAGCACATGTGTACTGTTTCAGACATTACGTTGACATATATTCTGAGGCGTGGTGACAGGGTGAAAATGTGCTGTGGCCAAGGAACCGTCTCTCTAGAGCTGCTTTAGGCCATGGTGAATTATGGTTGCGTGAAAACGCATCTCTCTCTCTCTCTCTCTCTCTCTCTCTCTCTCTCTCTCTCTCTCTCTCTCTCTCTCTCTCTCTCTCTCTCTCTCTCTCTCTCTCTCTCTCTCTCTCTCTCTCTCTCTCTCTCTCTCTCTCTCTCTCCCTTCCTCTCTCTCCCTCTCTCTCTCTCTCTCTCTCTCTCTCTCTCTCTCACACACACACACACACCACACACACACACACACACACACACACACACACACACACACACACACACACACACACACACACACACACATACTTAAGTGATGATGTGAGAAAAGTAGAAATAAACAACAACCTTGCATCCTCCAAAGTCACAGTTGCAGGACTTCAAACTTGATTGTTTTGAAAGTCATTGTCCGAGGATTCGATCCAAGGATGCCCCTATGAAGCTCTTTCAGATATTACCTTTAATGCATTGTGAATGTAAAAGGTCAGCAAAGTTTCAAAGATCAAAGTGCACGATAAATAAAGTTATTGTCTTCTAAAAGAAGGAACAAATTCTGAACTGCCTGAAAGTGAAGTGCCAGTCTATGGTCCTCATTGCCTGCCTGCGAAGAACGTCTATTTTGACCCACCCACAAACACTGTAGTTGTAGCAGAGACTGAAAGAGTTTGGTTCTTGTCAACATGTCGAGAAGATGCAAAAGCAAATCAACTTTGGATGCACTTCCAAAGGATAAGGGTTTGCTTTGGAACTGATATGGTGAAACCGAGCCGGTTCGTTTGGGCCTGAGCCGGTTCGTTTGAGCTAGAGCGCGGTTTGGTTGGGCCTGAGCGCGGTTCGGTTGGGCCAGAGCGCGGTTCGGTTGGGCCAGAGCGCGGTTCGGTTGGGCCAGAGCGCGGTTCGGTTGGGCCAGAGCGCGGTTCGGTTGGGCCAGAGCGCGGTTCGGTTGGGCCAGAGCGCGGTTCGATTGGGCCAGAGCGCGGTTCGGTTGGACCTGAGCGCGGTTTGGTTAGGTCAGCGTGGTTCGATTGAAAAACCGCCTGCTCTGTTCTTTCTAATGCACAAGAGACATAATCAACGGTTCGATTGGGCCAGAGCGCGGTTCGGTTGGGCCAGAGCGCGGTTCGGTTGGGCCAGAGCGCGGTTCGGTTGGGCCAGAGTGCGGTTCGTTTGGGCCAGAGCCGGTTCGGTTGGACCAGAGCACGGTTTGGTTAGGTCAGCATGGTTTGATTGGGCCAGAGCGCAGTTCGGTTAGGTCAGCGTGGTTTGATTGGGCCAGAGCGCGGTTCGGTTAGGTCAGCGTGGTTCGGTTGAAAAACCGTCTGCTCTGTTCTTTCTAATGCACAAGAGACATAATCAACGGGCATAGTTCAAATGATTCCGTACGCAATTGGATAGTTTTTCAACCAATCAGACCAACGATCCATCGCTTCTCTATCCGTCAGTGTGTTAAACCCGCCAATAGTGCGCCAGGTGGATAAGCCGGTCTGGGATTGATCGCTGCACATTTGTAACAGAAGCAGGATAGAAAATGTACAGGTTTCCAGCCTGAGCTGCAGGGCAAAATCAAATGGCCAGCAGATCAGGCTGGGTTTATCCAATCTACACAACTGCAAGATATAAACTCGAAATTCTGTGAACCCCAAACCCCCTATTGTTAGAAAAAAGCCAAAATCGTCATAAATGTCATTGCCATAAATATCTGCGTTTGGCTTCACAGAGCGTCTTCTTTGACGTATTCTATAAATATGAAGACCATCCCTTTTTTGCAATCTGATTTTGACAATCAATGGCACAACAAGACATTTTTTCTCTTATTCCCTGGATTTTGCCCATTTTCCTCAAATTAAGTAACCGAGACGTCAACTCCAAATTTTTCTATTGAAGTGCTCCAACTTCAATGCAGTGATCGAGTCATTAAACTGATTCAAAGAGGTTACACATAATGAGACTTTTTGACAAATATTTTACAAAGAACAAACTTGTGAATCACTACACTAGTCATGCTGTAGTCATGTTGAGTTCTTATAAAGATGTGTCGCTCTATACATGCTGTTTACTCAGCATCAGAACTTTCTTTTCATTCTTTCCATCGAAAGAAATAGGAGAGGTTGCAACTTCAGTTTCTGCTTACAAATTGATCCTTCGCTCACGGTCACATTTCACCCTTTTACTCTCCTTTTTTTGACTGATATCTGTTTGTCATGCTTATTCCTCACATCGAACTGGTTCCACATTAATGGTTGGAACATGCTATGATTTGTGTTTAGCTTATATCACTGGCGCTTAGCAATGGGTCACCTGTAATGGAAGTCTGGGTGTGTATGTGCTGTTGTTTATCTGCTGTGGCGGTGCGGGGCCACGTTCTTGCCCTGCTCTCAATAACAGCTGAGTTATTGGAGAGATCAGGAAGACACCACTGTGTCGCCCACACACAGTCCAACCAATATTATTACAGCTCTATTCTGAGCTGGGGAAGTTTCGACTATGGGCTCTCAAACCACACACGTTTTATTTTACAAATCAGAGTAGTCTATCTATCTATTGACTAGTGATCCTTTTCTAATACACTCAGTGCCATCACATATAACCTTTATCTTTTTAATGGTTAAAGGTGCCCTAAGTAACTTTTAAGATTTCACCATATGAGTTCACTCAATTAAAAATAAATGATTTAGCTTGTTTTTTGTTTTTTGTGGTGCTTGCAAAAGCAACTACTATTAGGACTTTAAACAAATGCCCGAATACTGAATATTCCCTACTTATTTTATTTCAATTTTTTAAATTCCATTTTTGTCTATTCTTTGACTTGCTGCGCAGTTTCCGCTGCAGTGGTATTACATTAAAGCATTAGCCCTGAAAATCATACCTTCTTAAAAATAAAGGTTTTAAATGGTTCCAGGGTGTATGGTACCATGAAGAACCTTTAATATCCAAAGAACCTTTCCATTGCACAAAAGGTTCTTTAGATTATAAAATGGTTAGGAAAAAAATGGTTCTTTAAAGAATCTTTCACACAACAGTTCTTTGCACTCTAAAGCCCCTTTCACACTGCGATTCCGGCAAATACACGGATAATGCGACCCGGCATTTGTTCCCGGGCCGCTAGATTTGGTCCATTCACACTGCCAGCGAAATACCGTAATATGTGTGCTTTCACACACAACCCGTAACGGTCCCGGGTCGAGTTGACACGTGACATCCTGATGTGACGTATAACGGCGAGCGATCTCCGCTTCAGCGCGGATAGTAAGGAGCTCTGTGGTCTCGACTTCAGTTTGCGCACATATCTGCTAGTTTAATTTTAGTTTCTTTTGTATACGAACACTCTCTGCGTTTAAAACACCGACTAGCTTCTGGCACTTCAGGGTTGTATTATTGAAAAAACAAGCTCTATGAGTCGCACGATAACTACGTACACGTTGCGGCATTAGTTTCGGCTTTTGTTCACACAGCGCTCGTCCCGGGTCGAATACCGCAATATTACTAGGTCCCCGACCCGGGTCGAATTCGGTAATCAATCCCGGGACGTGGTTGCTTTCACACAGAAGGTGACCCGGCAATGTTCCGGGAATATTGCGGGTCAGACGTGCAGTGTGAAAGGGGCTTAAATAATGCTGGGTTATTTTTTAACCCAAAATGCTGGGTTAAGACTGTTGGGTCATTTTTGTTGGTTTATTTGATCTTATTTAAACACCATTGGGTAGTTTCAAATTTCCAGTCGTTGGGTTAAACCTGCTGGGTCACAATGCTTGGTTGATTCTACCCAGCCCTTGGTTGTTTCACGTGCTTCCCGCCTTGATTCGTTTAAATTCGCTCCCAAACTGTCATTTTAAAAGGACAATGCAAAAGACACAGCCACTGTTTGCAGATGTTTTAAGATAAGTTCATATGTTTTCATTAATAATCATTTTAATTAGCACAATTATAGTTTTTTTTTTTTCTTCGTGGCAACAATTCTTAAGCATGACGTTAAGACAACAAAAGTTTTACCTCAGAATCCATGCACGTTACTGATTCGTGTTAGTTTAGGTAACGTTAGGCACGTGAGACGATAGATTAATACAGTTTGTGATTACACAGAACCATGATCCCCTTACGAAAATTAACCATGGTTTCATGTAGGGATGTCACAAGTACCGGTAGGCTACTTCGGGGTACCAAGTACACACTGAAATTTTAAAAATGTGACGATAGCCTAACTTATCTGTATAGCATAGACTCACAAGTAGACTATATTCGGTCCCGCAGCTGCGTTCAGTCGCGTAACGCAGGGCTCTGGACTGTAGCCGAATATGTACCAGTTCATGTGTATATTAAATACTATTTTAATACTCTTACATGTTTTGCGTCTCTGTGTGAATGATGGGGGGCGTGCGCGTGCGTACATCCGCGCCAAACGCTCGCTGTCTTTTTAGCCTCTGCCGTGTCACTGAGGACATGAGAATTTACCGTTTCATTTGAAAAAACTCATATCATGAACACAGACACTCAAAGGTCATGGCACCCGTCAAAATTTAAGTTTGATTTAAACGTGAATAAATTGACAGAATATATTAGGTTTGTAGTTGTCATTGTTGCCAATTTTAACACATTTGTGTATTGTACTATTTGTCAAGCAATAAAAATGATTGTTTTATCAGTCTAAACATGCATTCTTCATTTGTTCTTTCATGATTGTCTAGTTTTACAGTAGGCTAATGCACAGGAGATTTTTTAAGAACAACCCAGCAAGAATAACCCAGAATAGCAAATCCATTAATGGTAAAAAATTGACTACATTTTGGGTTTCTCAAAAGCCCAGCCTGGGTTAATTTAACCCAGCATGTGTTCCGTCCAATATTTACCCAGCACTGAGTTGCCAAATAGGTTGTTTTTAACCCAGCCATTTTTAGATTGTGGGAACCAAAAATGGTTCTTCTATGGCATCACTGCGAAACCCCATTTTTGATTCTTCCTGGCATCTTTATTTTTAAGGGTGTAAGTAAATATTAACAATGGCTTTACTTCTTCAAGTAACACATGCTGTAGAAAATCTGATCTTATACGGATTTGAATCTATACCAATTCATTATGCAAGTGACATATCAGTAGGATTTGAGTACAATAAACATGCAGATTTTAGTGTTTGTTTGTTTTTTTGTTTGTCCATATATTTTTTTATAACTGGTGTCAATCTAAGTCAGGTTTGTTAAATAGTTTGCCAGGTCTTCTTGGGTAAATGGAAACCCTGCTTAAAGAGGTTGTTCCACATTTAAGCAAGTCACAGTTCTCATGAAATATGGGGAGGAAAAAAGATCTTTTTTTAAAGATGATAAGCATGAAAACAACTAACATTGTGTGCAAACTGAATGGAGATTATCAAACTAACATAAGATTTGTGAGTAATTCACAGCATAAGAGAACTCGGTCAGATGAAGGCTTATTACGTTTCTGTCAACAAAAGAAAAAATTGTATAAGAAGGACAGCTATAATAAGCCACTGTTGAGCAACAAACTTGTATTGGAAGCTGCTGGCGTCTCTGGAGTCTCAAGAACCTCTCCATGCAGCCTGGCAGTTGTGCATAGTTGCATTTCAACCACTCCTGCCCAAAGCTCACACAGAGAAACATTTACAGTGGGTTTAAAAGATACATTTTCAAACTGTTTTATTGTTGTGGTGTTTTTTGCAGGATGGGATAGGCACTGTCCTTCTTTCTAGCAGAAATGGTCAGGTATAAACTCCACATATCTTTCAGAAGTCATTTTGACACGCTCAGAGACCCTAGAGAGACCTTCTATCTCACTTCCCAATATTCCAGCCCATCATCACCTGCTGGCTCCTTGCTGATATCTCAGTCTTGTTGGAACATGGTGACTACTCACCAACCAACCAGAAATCCATCCATCTAGACCATCCATTGTAGTACAACATTGGTCAGTGAAATGAGTCTTTATGTAACTCACTGTAAACGTTTCTCTTTGTGAACTTTTGGCAGCTCGAGTTCTCTTATTCTATAAATTACTCACAAATCTTATGATAGTTCGATCATCTCCAATTAGTTTTCACACAATGTTAGTTGTTTTCATGCCTTTTGCTAGACATTGAACAATTTCGTGCCTTTCATCATCAGAAAGATCCTTCTTCCTCCCAATATTGCATGAGAACTGTGACTTGCTTTATAATATGAAACAGCCTCTTTAAGAGTTTCCTCTTTAACTAGAGTACACTGTGAAAAATAATCGTGGGTCTTGTAATTTTCACATTTTTTTTAAAGTGAATAGCGTATGTATTTTCTTAATACAATTGTGGTTCAGTATTGTATAGAAAATATTGAGAACATTTACCAAGAGAGACATTTTCCTAATATTTTAAGGAAATGGAAGCAATTTTGAGGCTTGAATTGAAGAACCAATTAAGCTGATCAAATTAAGAAAAGCTCAATTATGCAGTTTTATTTAGACACCCAGCATGCTTTGCATATGGCTGGAAATGGAGAGTTAATATTGAAAGTAAGTGTTATTTCATGTGTTTTTGAGTGAAGGGAAACATCTGTTAGATGTCTGGAAACATCTGGAAAGAACTTCTGTTATGTTGGAGTTTTGACCATTACCATTGAGTAGAAGAGTAAAGCTTATGGTAAGGTGATGTCAATAACTGTATGCTCTTATATTATATAGCATGTTACTTTTTTCAATGAGCAATCATTTTTCTAAAACTAGTCCAGTAACGTGATTTTCTACTTGTGCTAAAAGCAAACAGTATATTAATTGTACAGTATAACATAACTCAAAGTCAAATTTAAACTGGTAATTCCCATACTCTAATTTATAACCTTTTTAAAATCAACTTTAAAATTAAAAAAGCACATTATGAATTACACACATAATATGTAATTCATCATGTGCTATAAGCTAAATCATTTAGGAAATTATACTTAATTTATTCAGGTAGATTCCACACACACACACACACAAAACCGAATTGTAAAAGTTACTTAAATATTATGTGTAATTTTTTAAGTAGATCGTGTGTAGTATTTTTTGCAGTGTAGACAGGCAAACTGTAAAACTACACACAAACTGTGACTATTTAACAAACCTGTCTGGGTTTGATACCAGTTATCTAAAAATATATGGGCAACTAAAACAAACAAAGAGTTTCTTTGAAAAACTAGCAAAAACTAAGGGTCTGAGTGCAAGATCTACAGTGCATGGCGCAGGTGCACTTAGGGCATGTCCCAAATCCACTTTTGCTAGTTTAACGATGAAATAATGCATGCACGTTGTCAAACCACTTATAGGGGCATATTACTAATGCACCTTTTAAATAACACAAAAAATACTGCGCTATTGACTTTAGAGCAGGTTTTTGTTGGTCAATGGCACAGTCGTTTTCAGTTCTACAAAATAGCACTGAACACCTTAAAATGATGACTGCGTCGGGCTGAAACTAGCTAAAAACACTGGGTGTATGGTGTATGAAATATTTATTGTACTGAAATCCGGTAACACTTTACAATAATGGTGCACTAATACGCATTCATTCATGCTTAATTAATGCACAGATGATCAGTTATGTATATAACTCATTACCATCAGTTAATGTATTACTATACTCATTACCAAAGATTAAATGATTTCTGCATCAGCAACTAATGAACATTCATCATGATTAATAGATTAAGTAATCATTAAATAGTTATTAGTTAAATGTGTCATAATGTATTAATTCCTTAAATACATATTAGCTAATAATGTAAATGAACAGGTCAAAGCCATGCATTTCAACTTCCAGTTGTCTGCTTTAATTAATCATTAGCTGATGATTTATAAAGGTATCATTATGTTATGACTTTACTTGTTGGGGCACATGACTATTAACTAATTCAGAATTAATTGAAAACTCATAACCACAATTACATATTACTTTATAAGTTAGTTAGTTAATTCTAACCTAGCAGTTTACTAATACTTAATGAGAGTTAGTAGTAATCTACCATGCTATGAATAATATAGAAAATCACCTAAACACATTTCTAATACTTCTGATAGATACTGTCATACCGCCCAGCTCTAAAAACAGTTCTCAGTTCCTCTGAGGTGAGGCATTATGTAATGTAATCAGATCTCTCAGCATTGAGCGAAAGTATTGATCCAGAGGCTCTTGTTCTTGTGCTCTGACACAGAAAAGGTGAGAGGAAATCCTCTGGTCTGAAAAGAGCAGACAAATGAAATGTTATAGAGTCAGCTGGCGAGTAAAACAAAGTTGTGGAATTTTTTTCTGCGTTTGGACTCATTCAGAAAGATCTGAGGGATTTATAGAGACTAGTTTGTACCACTAGAAGATATACAGAGGCAATTCATGTCAAGGAATGTTTTATTGATATTGTAGAGAGCGATTAGTTTGATTTGTGTGTGAGGATGTCGGATGATCTGTTCTCTGCCAAAGACTTCTAGTCAATGAACGGGCCCAGAAGCACATCCTAATGATGCATTTCTGAAATTTCATATTTTATGTATTTTTTTGTCAGTTGTTTTGAGGATCAAAGCCACAGTGTCAACAAATATATACATATAATATTTATTTTTTTCAGGTGCTGTGCAATTTCGTTGCACCGCTGCACCCATGGTACCGCAGCAAAGTTCCTGGACCATTACGCAGGAATGAGAATATAGTTCCTAGCAATATCGGTCTAGAAAATTACAACTTTTAATTTCCCACCGATCTTAGTACACGATGTAACAGTCTGCATCACAACATGTATATAGAAAAATGTTGGCAGTATTTTGTAACTTTTTCAGCAGTAGGCTAGATGGAGCCGTTTACCTCCAGTCTTCGTGCTAAGCTAGGCTAGCGGTGGGTGCGTCAGACAGAGTTATGACACGCACAGAGATGAGAGCGGTGTGTGGACTCATCCAACTCTGGGGAATACGGTGAAGAAGCTAAAGTCCCAAAAAGTCGCGTGTTCCTTTAATGCCTCTAACAGCAGAAGAAACGAGCCACGGTTTAAATCCCAGTTGCAAAGGTGAGGTGATTGTTAAAATGAGCCCCTATTAGAAATACACTATTATATTCTATACTTGTGTAAATACTTTTGAAAAACCATGAGAAAAGGGTGAATATTGAAAGTCAATGTTCAGAAATTATTCATTATGTTTTTAACTATGATGTGATTCAAAAATGTGTATATTTTTAATGATTTAAAAATGACTTTATTTTATTTAAAAAGTAAAATAAAGACAAAATATTTTTATATCCGGTAACATATTAACCCTCTACTGCATAGCGTTGCCCTCAGGCAACATAAAGTTTTCTTAAGCCCCATTTCCAGTACATGTTTCTTTAAATGTTTGCAACCAATCAAAATGGTCAAACAATTATTATAGAACAGTCCAATAAGGTATTGGAGTCTTTATCAAGCATCATTTGAAGGCGTGACTTCCTTTTCTGACACGTGGTCACAGGAGCACATGGTGTGAGAAGAAGGTGAGATTATTTGCTTTAGTAATCTTATTTAACATGACATGAACTGTAAATAAAAAATATATATGTGTGCATGAAGTTATAGAGAAGCATATTGTCAGGTTTTATTCACTTTTTTTTTATTTAGCATGTTCAAAAATTTAGTTTTTCTTTTTGTTGCCTCAGGGCAACGTTGTGCGTTAAGGGGTACTTTTCAAGGAGGTCTTTGCTGACAATGTGTTTGAATGTTATCCCATATCATTGCATGTCTTTGCGCACACTATAATAAAAAATAATAATAATTTAATTGTACAGGGATAGTTTTAAGTGCAATATCATGTTAATGACAGACATGACTTTCTTGAAGGCTGCACTTTGACCCCTCGTAGCTCCGAGCGAGGATTTCGTACACACACATATATATTGCACGAAATTTGAAGGGGCTGATAGGATCTCTCAGGACACACATCTTAAAGGGGTGTAAGTTGTACCCCTGGGGTGCTAGAGCTCCCCAAAAACCGAAAAAAAGCCCCATAGACTTATAATTGGGCGGTTGTCCCATCAAACGCATGCGTTTCTCCTACACTGGTAAATCCCATTTGAATTATACATATCTCTGCTTCACAGACTCACAGAGACAAGGGGGTGGGCTCAATCTACTCAGACAACCAATCACTATCTCAGGATCATTGTGATGCTATTAAGCCACGCCCTAGCAACCGTTTAGAGCTCCCTAGCAACCGATCCCATAGACTTCCATTGAAAGAGATCAAAGTTATATCTCTGGATAGGAGTGCCATAGAAACATGGGGATGGGTTTGTTTGACTCAGGGCATCAACAGCCAATCACAAATCACCTTCAACACCTCCTAGCCACGCCCTAGCAACCACTATCGAGCACCCTAACAACCCAAACCCACAGTGTATATCTTCACATCTGAATGTCATAGAGACACGGGGGTTGGTTTATATCATTCATACTGACAAGGAGCTTTTGGCCTATCATTATGGGATGCTACCAAGCCACTCCATAGCAACCAAACAGAGTACCCTAGCAACTGTTTATCAAAACCTATATCTCTGCATTAGTACATCATAGACACATGGGGGTTGGTTTATATCATTCATAATGACAAGGAGCTTTTGGGGTCATTATAGGATGGTGCCAAGCCACTCCATAGCAACCATTTACAGTACCTTAGCAACCGTACAAACACATAAAGAAGCCATATCTCAGCCCCACAACATCGTACAGACATGTTGCTTGGCTTTTTTGCATCACAAATGCCACAGGGCCCCGAGTTTTGCCACGGCAAGCACCACTCACAATTTCTTCAGGAATTGTACTTTCTAGTACCATTCAAGTGGCCAAATGCCATAATGAAATATTTGAAACACATTTTGCATTTAAAAGAGTACCAGTTCCCTCTTAATTTTCTTAATAAATGTTGATACAATATTATATTTTTCTCTGTGATTTACTACCTATACTGCATAACGTTGCCCTGGGGCAACAAAATAAAATCTGCCAAGGGGGGGTTGGTTTTTTAAAAATGTATATATTTTGTTAATCTATTATCTTAAATCTTCCAGAAAATCAGATTTTTTATTTTTTTTTATTGCATAAACATAATTCATGCATTAGAGGGTTAAGCTGTCATTAAATCAAGAAAAAAGTATACACCGTATTAATGAAACAAAAGCACATATATGTACTAGACTTCTGTGAAATTAATGTGGGAAAAAAGAGGAGGTCAATTTTGTATTTCATGCTGAAGTCTTAAAGATTTGACTTGCTGTGCAATCAGAGCTAAAATATCATTTAGTTTGCATGAGTCAATCAGTTTATACATTCAAAGCGTCCTACAGAAATTCAGCCCTGAAAGTCTTTGTCTAATGTGCTCAGTGATTGAGTATGCACTTCATTTTGCATGTTATGTTGTAGATGCTACTGTTATTTCTGAGTCCTTTCAGAGCACGATCTGCCTTTGAGATACAGGGACAACACTCATTTGTGCTTGTATAGCTCTCAGTGTCCCTTTCTATCACTCAGACTCTCTTTACTTTATTTCTCTTGTTTTACAAGGTTGTCTGATCTGCCGATTTAATCTGCTCCGGTATCTTCAACCCATCGCGACGCCCCACTGATACACAATATTTGTTTTTCTCTATCCTTTGTCTCTCCATTCTTGGAAGGGATCTGGCAAGGCAGCTCATTTTCATTTCAAACCGACTGCTGGGAGCTCATGCTAACATACTGCTGCGGACTCTATGCTAAAATCTTTGTAAGAAAAACAACTCTATACATTTCTATAGATTTATCACTGGCTCCAGAGGGATGATAACATTTGAAAGAGATCGGATTGTCTGTGCGTGTGTGTTTTTGTGAGTTAAAGGGTTACTTCAGCGATTAGCATATGGCTTTCTATCAGTAGAAACCCTGGAGTATATTTGAATGATCATGCTTCTTTACAGCTCAGAACTGTATTGACCAACCCAGGCTCATTGGAAATACGTGACTCTGCCTACATTTTTGCAACACCCGAATTATGTACCTTCAGGTACGTTTACCTGCACTTTTTGGGTGAAACGTCCACCGGAGGCGCTAAGTGGTAATATTTTTTCTCCATTCACAGACTGATCTCATGAAATCGAGTATGCATAACACGCCAATTCGAATGCCATTTTGGCGTGCTATCAAGAAGCATAATCGCTTTTTAGTGTGTTTATCAACGCCGTTTCATTCTATCCCCCTACACTGCCCATACCCCTAAACCTACCCATCACACACACACACACACAGCCCCTAAACCTACCCATCACACACACACCCCTAAACCTACCCATCACACACACACCCCTAAACCTACCCATCACACACACACACACACACAGCCCCTAAACCTACCCATCACACACACACCCCTAAACCTACCCATCACAAGAAACATTCTGCATTTTTACATTTTTAAAAAAACAATTTAGTATTTTTATAAATCCATTTACCTTGTGGACACACACACATATTCAGGCACATTTTGAACTCGTAACTCAAACGCTTCCCTAAACCTACCCATTTGTGTATTATAAAAAACAGGATAACAGGCAGATACGACTGCATACATAATTTATTCAGAAAGTACAAATATCCCAAGTGTTCCGAGGCCAAACGATTGATTTGTGTGAAGAAAATCCCCAAAAGCGATCCGTAACGTCGTCCATCCGCCAAAGATTAATAATACATTTCAAATATTGCCGCCGGAAGAAACGCCACGTCAGCTTTGACAGCATTGGCTGTCATGTGTCTCGTGACCGATCGCGTCACTTTCTGACCGTTTGTATCAGTTGAATCAGAAATACGAATGAACGAGTGTGTGTGTGTTCTGTTCGCAAAGGAGCGCGATCATCATTTCAACGACTAAAACATTAAGATCAACTCTGTTCTTCACATGAAGATATCGTATGACTTCAGAAGACTTGGAATGCAACATGAGTTAATACTTTTATAGAGTTTTTTGGTCAGTTTTTTTCAATAAGTACACGTGACTGTACATTTATTTGCCTGTTATGTGTTTTATATTGTTGAGAGTGGGTAGGTTTAGGGTAGGAGTGGAGTTATTTGCTCCAAAATATAAAATTAGGCTATAAATATTAATTCTGTCATCAGGTTGGCGGAGCGCCTCTGGTGGACGGTTCACCCAAAAAGTGCAGGTAAACGTACCTGGAGGTACATATTTCAGGTGTTGCAAAAATGTAGGCAGAGTCACGTATTTCCAATGAGCCTGGGTTGGTATTGAGAGTTGCTAGACGACATTCGCGGCAGATTAGATTTTCTGCCGCTAGGGTGTGTCTAGATTTCTAGGCTAGGTACGCTGCATAATCAAACAATGATTTTTCATGGAAAAAGATGCAAACACAGAACAGGAAACAGTCCAAAACCAACCAGGAATGCAACAAAACCCAAGCACAGACCAAACGTGACAGTATCCAACTTCATCTGCCTACAGTTTACTGATGTATAGGGCAATGTAGGGTACAGCGGGGCTAAAGGCTCCACAGGACAAAAGGCTCCTTTGATTCTTTGATTGCACAAAACCTTGCCTCAGCACTTTCCGAAACATTCCCTTTTCAAGATGAACGTGGAAATTTGTCTGATCTTTGACGCGATTACAGGCAGCAGCGCAACGTTGATCCTGCGCTTATTTAATCTAATATTTGATGTTTTTAAAAATGTGGTAGATTTTAGTAGCAAATAAGAGTCACTACAATTATTGAATATATCTTGTTAATGTTTGTCAGTTTTGTTCAAGGTAATTAAAGCAACAGTTTTTCAATAATGGAAGAAAATGTAAAAGTATGTTATTTGGGGTAAAAGGCACATTTAACATTATAATAGACAGCCGGCTGACTTTCCATCTGTTGACATGACATGGTTAGATTCAAAATGTAAGAATCATATATTAAGTTGGGTTTCCAGCTTAATCATACCATCATATTTATTATTATTACTACTGTAAATGTATATTAAATTATTATGGGATCTCCTCCAATATTTCAGAATCTTTACTTTTTGTAAATTATTTTGTTTCTATATTTTTCAGATATATTTCTATATTAACATATTTATAGCATATTTATTGATCACAAAGGAATTATTTTATTAATACAAATAAACAGGAAATAGTTCAAACTTAGCTAAAGCGATTGTTTTGAACAAGTATTAACTTTATTAGTTTTATTAAACATTATTAAAAATGTATTATTTTAGTGAAAGTATTTGTCAATACTGTGTTCCTTTTGCCTCATGCTGGTTAGGCTGTTGGGGTAAAATCCCCAAACCCTAAGATTTTTAAACAAAATAAACCCCTTTTATGATTTATTTTCACACAATATCGGTTGCTCCATAAATGTCCAACACAAACATGTATATTTTCTGTATAGGAGTAGTGAAAAGGACATTTTTCCTGTATAATAGCCCCGTATAATATGTTTAATAGCCCTGTTGTACCCTAAAGCATGTTTTGATTACTTGTATCATCACAAAAATGTTAAGATATTATAAACATTAACATCATGATTTTCTGTAAAGCCGTTTTGAAAGGTGCTATAGGAAATAAATGTGCCTTGACTTGAACACCTCCTGATGGTGTGATGTCCCCATAGGAGCAGCTAATGAGTGTTTGACTGATGAAGCCACAGGGGTAAACAGCTCAAAGAGAGGTGTCAGAAGATGACCAGCAAAGTCCATGTCACATTCAGAGCCTTTATCTGTCTAAATACCTCAAACCAACAAACTGTCCAACATGTTAAACCTGGATGGGAATATTTATTGTCAAAAAAACAGAAATAGAAAATTGTTGTATGACATGTTCAATATAATTGATAGGAATAATGTTTATTATGAAAATCAATGTACACATTTAAAATGCATTTTTTTGCAGTTTATACATCTAGCATTACTGTAAAAATGATTAAAACATAAACTGTTGACAGAAAAGGCAAATATCTTCCAGACATTGTTTCCCATAATTTCCCACAATTTGAATAATCATTTTACTGTGTTAATGAATAAATGCCAATTATTTTGTTTTGGAAACATTATTTATCTGGTTATTATCTTCTTTTTTTCTAACACTGTACACCATTATTTATTTATTTTTTATTTAATTTATAGCTGGCTTTATATTTTAGGACTTTATATTTTGAGTCTTTCCTCAAACCACCTCACAGTGTTTATCCTTCAGCTGGGTCTCTCTAGCTTACAGAGAACTTAGGGCAACAGTGTTTATTAGAGAAGATAAGACAGCTGGATTTGGGCAAACAAGACTGAAGGCATGGCTGAGGTGAAACTCCTGTGTACATTGCTTTGCTTTATTCAGCTACTTAATTGAAAGACATTGCTTTGTGTCTTTGCTGAACGTGTTTGCATTCTATCCAGATTATCTCTTTATGGCACCTGTTAGTGGGTGGGATATATTAGGCAGCAAGTGAACATTTTGTCCTTAAAGTTGATGTGTTAGAAGCAGAAAGAAATGGGCAAGCGTAAGGATTTGAGCAAGTTTGACAAGGACGACTGGGTCAGAGCATCTCCAAAACGGCAGCTCTTGTGGGGTGTTTCCGGTCAGCATTGGTCAGTATTTATCAAAAGTGGTCCAAGGAAGGAACAGTGGTGAACCGGCGACAGGGTCATGGGCGGCCAATGCTCATTGATGCTGCCCTGTGTGGTCTGATCAAACAGACGAGCTACTGTAGCTCAAATGCTCAAGAAGTTAATGCTGGTTCTGATAGAAAGGTGTCAGAATACACAGTGTATCACAGTTTGTTGTGTATGGGGCTGCATAGCCGCAGACCAGTCAGGGTGCCCATGCTGACCCCTGTCCACCGTCGAAAGCACTCGTGGGTACGTCATCCATGCCATCCATGTGGATGTTACTTTGATATGTACCACCAAAATGAAAAAAATGTTTCAGGAATGGTTTGAGGAGAACAACAACGAGTTTGAGGAGTTGACTTGGCTTCCAAACTCCCTAATCTCAACCCAATTGAGCATCTGTGGGATGAGCTGAACAAAAAAGTCAGATCCATGGAGGCCCTCACAACTTACAGGACTTATAGGATCTGCTGCTATCTTAGTATCAGATACCACAGCACACCTTCAGGGGTCTAGTGGAGGCATAAACTCCACTATATATATATATATATATATATATATATATATAATAAGAGATCAGTAGAATAAAGAATTACGGAGAACCATATAGAAACATTCAGGTTTCATTTCATTTCATTCTTTTATAATGTATGTATTAGGTCAGCATTCTTATTTTCCGAGCATGTGCCTTTACAGAAATTGACTGAAGGGCAATGTGTGACAACTAGCCCCGGTCTCCCCACAGAGCTAAAATGTGTGAAATTCTGAATATCTTTCTTTGAAAATCATCCAGGACCCTCTGAAAAGCGTGCTGTGTTCCTTTCCCAGGTTTCTGCAGCGGTCTAAGGGAGACTTTGTGGAGTTGGAGTTGATCGGTGTAGAACTAATTAAAGGGCAGAATGGCTCATTCATTTCCACCCTCCGCTCTCATGACACACTTGGTATTTAAGGAGCTTTACAGAAAAGATGAACACCAACTGTGGAATGTTCTGGAACAGCAGACCTAAAAGCAGTGACCATAGAAAAACTGCCTCTTGATAAAAGTAAAGCTTCAAAGAATAGTTCACCCAAAAATGTATTATTATTTCACCAGCATGTAATTCCAAGTATATTCGTTATCGTATATTTAGTGTAAAAAAATTATAATATATATTAATTAATATTTTTATATTATTTTAAATTATAATTTTGTATGTTTTGCTTTTTTTCTGAGTTTGGATTCTGGTCAAATAGAAATAGCTGTATTTTAATAATAATAATAATAATAATTATAATAATGCATTTAACATTTTCAAAAGTGTGTGTGTGTGTGTGGGGGGGGGGGGGTAGGATCTTCTCAACCAGCACCATTGTGCAGCATCCACCTGGAAAATGCGATGCAGCCATATTGCGACAGAAAACCCAGCACACACCAGCTGATTGGTGGAGAGGAGACCAAGTGATGAAGCCAATCAGTATGTGGGGATGATTAGGAGGCCATGATGGACAGGAGCCAATGGGCAAATTTGGGATTTTTAATGACCACAGAGTGTCAAGACCTCGATTAAACATCTCATTCGAAGGACAGTGCTTTTTACAGTACAGTGTCCCCATCACTATAATGGGACGTTATAACCCACACAGACCACAGGGTGAGCGCCCCCTGCTGGTCTCACTAACACCTTTACCAGCAGCAACAGAGTTTTCCCAGGAGGTCTCCCATCCAGGTACTGCCCAGGCTCAGCCCTGCTTAGCTTCAGTGGGAAACCATGTCTTGGGCTACAGTTTGATATGGCGGCTGACTGTGGTTTGACGTATTTAGCTTTTTGTCTTCATATTCACATTCTAAGATGAGGCGTCCTATCAATCACAGGAACAATGGCCGTCTCTCTCTTAAATGCTCTTGAATGACAATTTGGAGCTGGAACAAGACACTGGTCAGAGAGTTATTTCCCAGTGCTGTCATAAGAGCACTGCACAAGAGACACAGAGAGAGAAAGAGAGTTGACAAAGCTATTGGACTAGACATTGAGTCTCATTCAATAACTGTACATAACCATGACTTGTGTGTGAAATATGTGCGTGAAATCTGAAGAACATTTAGAAATTTAGAAGAACATATTATTCTAAACATGGAAAATGTTGGAACATCTGAACACACCAGAGGTGGACAGTAACTAAGTACATTTACTTGAGTACTGTACTTAAGTACACTTTTTGAGTATCTGTACTTTACTTGAGTATTATATTTTCTGGAAACTTTTGACTTTTACTTCACTAAATTTGAAAGACAAATATCGTACTTTTTACTCCACTACATTTCTATCTAAGTCTAAAGTCGTTTCTGTAGAAACTCTGAAAGTCGGAGGAGGATTTTTTCCTTCTTTAAAAGGTTTTTTGTTGTTGTTGTTTCAGACAGTCTGTCGGGCATCACTCTTAGAGGGTCATAAACATTTTCCCAACTTTTTTTGAACACTGATCAGTTCATAGCAAAATGGAAGAAGACGGTTCTTAGGCACAAGTGTGTGCACCCATAGCCATACTTTGAAAGTATGTTTCAGTTTTTTTTAAAAATCAAGATTAGTTTAGTTGGCATACACTTGGTGCATGTCTAATAAAATATTAAAAATATAAACATCTGGGAGAAAGAGAAGAGTAAAGTTGGGAGAATATCAGATGTCTATCAGTGTATTGGATCCGTGCATTCAGCCTTAAAGTGACAGCAGCTTTGTAAAGAGCTTTGTAACTTATATACAGTATATATATAGTATTTAAATTCGTTTAAGTTAGTCATATGCTAGTACGTCAGATGGAGCATCACTGAATGACTTAAACCATGATGACAGTGTGCATTTATACAACAATAATAAAATAATGCATTGGCATAAAAAAGGAAATTTACTTTTATACTTACGTAGTTTTGAAAACAAATACTTCTGTACTTTTACTTGAGTAAAAATCTGTTTTTACAACTTTCACTTGTAACGGAGTAATATTTGACCAGTAGTACTTTTACTTTTACTCAAGTAATAGAGTTGTGTACTTTGTCCACCTCTGGAACACACACAACACAAACTACAAACGTGTAGAGTGTGGTCTTATAAATGTGACAGGATTAAATTGAATTGATTATATATATATATATATATATATATATATATATATATATATATATATATATATATATATATATATATATATATATATATATATATATATATATATATATATATATATATATAATGTATTATAATATGCAAATCAAACTACTCTGGTGAAGAACATATTAAATGTAGCTTGGATGCCAGCCAAACTTAGCCCCACCCACAACATTTGAGGTTTGGGAAGTTCGGTCTGGACTATGTGTCGCTCAACATACGTCACTTACTCGGTTCCTCTGATTGGTTGTAGGTCTATCCAATTGAGTGCAGAGGCATTTTCTTTCCTGGTTTGTTTGAAACACGCCCCATAATCACAGCCCAATGGAGCAGTGTCAGACTGAGATGAGTATGATGACAACAGGCTGTATTCAATGACTAATGTTATACAAATCATTTCACAAAGCCAGTAAATCCATGTGTATCATATAGTTTTAAGATGCCCGGCAGTGACAGATCTAACAGTGTGTGTGTGTGTGTGTGTGTGTGTGTGTGTTTGTGAGGATGATGAGTGGAGAAATGACAGTGCTTCTACAGAGTAAAAAGGCCTGATATTCAGACACCACCATTTGTGTTATATAGACCTCATTCCTCTGGGCCGGACAGTGTTTTGGGTCAGTCGTTTAAGTACAGTGCTGTCCGAAAGCCCAACTACATAAGTGCAGCTATTTTCTCCACAGCTGAAAAGTGGTAGGAAAAAGCCAAAAGTAGCCATTGTGAAAGGAAAAAAAGCTTCATAATTTTAAAGGGAAAAGGCTATGAAAGAAGACAGAACTCTAAAGGAAAGCGAGCCAATGACAGTTTTCACAAGGGCTTGGATTTGACCATAGAACACTCATTGTCATTTTGTTCATCTCTGTTTAGTTAAATGGCTTGTGATGTATAGAAAAGTATAGAGAAGGAGGAAGGAAATGGGTGCTCATTGTTACTTGGCAACTTTTTATAGTGTTTTTATACACTGCCCAGCCCAAATGTTGCTGTTTGGATTGAAATAGTCTATGATTGGATCATTATTACAGTAATTATTATGTTTGTAACATGTTTGACAACAGTTATTTTACCTCTAACTGATGGAGGGTGTAGCTTTTCATTTTTTAAACAACCATGTAAGAATCATGGCCATAATATGCATCAGGCTCAAATTGCGAAAGAATATTTGGGAGGAGCATGATGCTCACACGTGCATGCATGTTAGTGATGACCGGTTCGCAAACGAATCGTTCGTTTGAACCTGTTCTTTTTAGTGAATCAGTTCACCAAATCGGACTGAACCGTTCCAAAGAGTTCACGTCTCTACTAGTAAGTAAGCACTGATCCACACATTTCTAAAGTTATTCACTTGTTGACATGTCTGACTCTCTCTCTCTCTCTCTCTCTCTCTCTCTCTCTCTCTCTCTCTCTCTCTCTCTTCTCTCTCTCTCTCTCTCTCTCTCTCTCTCTCTCTTTCTCTCTCGCTCTCTCTCTCTCTCTCTCTCTCTCTCTCTCTCTCTCTCTCTCTCTCTCTCTCTCTCTCTCTCTCTCTCTCTCTCTCTCTCTCTCTCTCTCTCTCTCTCTCTCTCTCTCTCGACACATTGTATTGCCAAAGAATTTATCTGATCATTAAAAAGACGACAACTGTTCTGTATTTACCAATTGTGGGGAAATGGGGGGAGGGGAGGGTATGTGCTTGTGCTGTGTACTCTCAGTGGTGTGTGTGTGTTTGCATATATGTATGTATGGGCCAGTACTACGAGACTGTGTGCGTGTGTGTTTGTGTGATCCCTCAGGCAATATGATATAGCAACCAGTTCTGCGTTTGCAGTTAAATAATTTATTCCAGACCTATAAATTTGGATGGCATCAGTTGTTCACTTGTGCCCCTGTGGTTTTCTCTTTGTCCACCAGTTTTAAGGACCTTAGAGAGAGAAAAAAGTGGCCGGTGCAGGAGAGCCTTAGTGTAAAAAGAGTGTGTCTGTCCTTTTTTTTTTTTTTTGTACCTTAGGGAGAAAACGCAGTGTGAGAGCCACAGGGTCTGAAACGACACACTGACTCTCCTCTGATGCCATAATGGATCAAACATGGTTTATCTGTCGCTGTGTGTCAATGACATGAAAGAGCAACCGTCTGTTTGTGATTCCAAATGTGATTAATCAGCTAAACTGTAGAAAACTATGAGAATCTGATCTGTTTTTATAAGGTAAGCATGTTCTGCCATTTGAGATACAACTTTATCATATTTCCTCACTTCCATCATTATATTTGTTCACTGGCCACTTTGATTAAAAATGCAGGTCCCATGCTTGGCCTACCAAACTGACAGCCGGTGACCAGAGAATCAAGTTAAATGTGAAAATAGATGACTGTCTCTTAAGTCCTTGAGTCTTATAATGGAAGGGTGGATATAATTATGTGTGTTGCGTTTTGCACGCTACCAGACATTTCACAGTGTAGGGGAGCCATTTTATTGGCAATCACACAAATCTGCCACTTGCTCAATATTTAATGAGCTGAACAAATGAAGCACAGAAAGGGATCTGTGGAGTCTCTGTATCAGCAGTGCTGCCTAAGAGGCCAGACTTCACACCCAACATTCACATTACTGCCAAGTACACTCCTCTTCTGCTGTTTGTTTGTTTGCTTGTTTGTAATAATATTTCTGAAACACCCCATTTAAAAAAAAATAAAGGCATTGGTGAGAAATACCAGTTTGTAAATTTTAATTCACTTTATGGTTTATTATGTGAGATCTCAGTCTCAGGGGGACCTTAGTATATTTGAGTAGGAGAGTAACGCATGAAAATCAGATTGGTGAGTCATGAATAGTAAAATGCATAGAAAAAATACTCAGTGGCTATATTTAATGTAATTACATTTTTGAGTGAGTGAGTGAGTGAGTGAGTGAGTGAGTGAGTGAGTGAGTGAGTGAGTGAGTGAGTGAGTGAGTGAGCGAGCGAGCGAGCGAGAGTCAGTGAGTGAGTGAGTGAGTGAGAGTCAGAGCGTGAGGTGAGTGTGTGAGTGAGTGAGCGAGCAAGAGTCAGTGCGTGAGGTGAGTGAGTGAGTGAGAGTCAGAGCGTGAGGTGAGTGTGTGAGTGAGTGAGCGAGCAAGAGTCAGAGCGTGAGGTGAGTGAGTGAGTGAGTGAGTGAGCGAGCGAGAGTCAGAGCGTGAGGTGAGTGAGTGAGTGCGAGTCAGAGCGTGAGGTGAGTGAGCATGAGTCAGAGTGTGAGTGAGCGAGCGAGCAAGAGTCAGAGCGTGAGTGAGTGAGCAAGAGTGAGTGAGTGAGTGAGCGAGCGAGAGTCAGAGCGTGAGGTGAGTGAGTGAGCGAGAGTCAGAGCGTGAGGTGAGTGAGTGAGCGAGCAAGAGTGAGCGAGCAAGAGTGAGCGAGCAAGAGTGAGCGAGCAAGAGTGAGCGAGCAAGAGTGAGCGAGCAAGAGTGAGTGAGTGAGTGAGCGAGCGAGCGAGCGAGAGGTGAGTGAGTGAGTGAGTGAGTGAGTGAGTGAGTGAGTGAGTGAGTGAGTGAGTGAGTGAGCGAGAGGTGAGTGAGTGAGTGAGTGAGTGAGAGTCAGAGCGTGAGGTGAGTGAGCAAGAGTGAGTGAGTGAGTGAGTGAGCGAGCGAGAGTCAGAGCGTGAGGTGAGTGAGTGAGTGAGCATGAGCGAGCGAGTGAGTGAACAAGAGTCAGAGCATGAGGTGAGTGAGTGAGTGAGTGAGCGAGCAAGAGTCAGAGCGTGAGGTGAGTGAGTGAGTGAGTGAGCATGAGTGAGTGAGTGAGCGAGAGTCAGAGCGTGAGGTGAGTGAGTGAGTGAGTGAGCATGAGTGAGTGAGCGAGCGAGAGTCAGAGCGTGAGGTGAGTGAGTGAGCGAGCAAGAGTCAGAGCGTGAGGTGAGTGAGGTGAGTGAGTGAGTGAGTGAGTGAGTGAGTGAGTGAGTGAGTGAGTGAGTGAGTGAGTGAGTGAGTGAGTGAGTGAGTGAGTGAGTGAGTGAGTGAGTGAGTGAGTGAGTGAGTGAGTGAGTGAGTGAGTGAGCGAGCGAGCAAGAGTCAGAGCGTGAGGTGAGTGAGCATGAGTCAGTGTGAGCGAGCGAGTGAGTGAGTGAGTGAGCGAGCAAGAGTCAGAGCGTGAGGTGAGTGAGTGAGTGAGTGAGAGTGAGTGAGTGAGTGAGTGAGTGAGCAAGAGAGCAAGAGTCAGCGTGGAGTGAGTGAGTGAGCAAGAGTCAGAGCATCAGTGAGTCATCCATCCATCCATCCATCCATCCAACATCTCACCAGTGCTGTGTCCGCGCTCGCTCATATTGCAGTCTTTGAATTTGAAATTAGCTGATGATCAATAAAACGCTGTTCATATCCTCCATTAAATCTGCATATAGTGTGGGAACGGAAGATCGGATTTATATCCGTTTGGAGAGATACATTTATGTGCCCAATAAAAGTGTAAATGAAATAGTTTGGATAAATCATAGTTTTGATGTACACACAGCGCATTTTCAGGTCGTGCTTACAGGGTTCATAAAAGCCGAAATGTGCCCAAATGCTACTGCGACAAAGCACGTACATGACAAATAACATTATAAGTGACGTCAGTAACACTATAATCGGTTATGGTCCATTACTAAACCGATACCAAATCGCTCTTGTCTGCGTCGCGATGCATCGAAGAAACGATTAATTTTGACACCCCTACTTTGGCAGTACTTCAAAGGTACGCTTTAGTGCCTTATCTACCCCTAAAGGAAACATATTAATATCTTAAGTTACTAAGTACTCTTAAGGAATAATATGCACCCTTTTTCTCTATATAAGATGCTTAGGTGTCCCTTTGAGGGTACTGACCCAATGACAAGATGTAGATTTTTTCCATTGTTAAATGCTAACTGTAGGTATAAACTCTTCTGTATCTCAGTAAACTACATGAGCATGTCTGTAATGTAAAGGTGTGTGGATTTCCTGTTGCTCAACCAGTAGAGCGTGGCGCTAGCAACGCCAAGGTCATGGGTTTGATTCCCAGGGAAAGCAAGGACTGACAATAATGTAAAATGTGTACCTCGGATGCAATGTAAGTCGCTTTGGATAAAAGCATCTGCTAAATGCATAAATGTAAATGGAATCACTCCCCTAGACTTTGTCTCGTCCTTGTTCCTGCATATGATGGTACTATTGTGCTCAAAGCTGTGATTTGCATCTGAGCATCTGTTGAGAAGTAAATAGGCCGTTTAGTCTTCTCCGATGGTTTGAGGTGACATTAGGCACAGATCGCTTCAATCAGTCATTGATTGGTTGTGGCACAGAGGTAAGAATGACTCGTCTTACCTCCTCTCAACTTCATCCAGGCTGCATCTTAGTTTGTATAATTTCACTAGGCTCTAGAAGAATTAACTGCCGACAGGTGAGCCTGTTTTTATTCCACACTTGCCAATGGTGAAAGAATTGAGAAAGTCTAGCTGCCACGGAATACCTCAATCCTGAATATGCAGGACCACTCAAATCAGCAGCACAAAGACAGTGTTGTACATACAGATATGTTGACCCAGAAAGAAGGGCACAATATGAGAGACAAAACCCTTCAAACATGTTACAGTCTTCAGTCCTGTCACACTATTCTCAACCTTGCCACATTAATATGTTTGGAAAAAATAGGGAAGAAAAATACAAATTAAACAGTAGGCCTATTTTACGTCCCCAGTAGTCTAGAGGTATTGAGGGTTTTATGAGCATAAAACTAGAACCTGAGTTGAGCTAGAACAAATTCCGGCTGCAAAGGGGAACAGAACAAAAAGGGTGAAATGGGAACAAGAGTGTTGCCAACAAAAAGAAATAAGGAAAAACCCAAAAGACCAACTAACTCAAAGTAGGAAGAAGCTTACTAGAAACAAAACACCAAAAATAAATCTACCTACTAACCAAAACAAACCTTACAACGTGTGGCAAACACTCCTTACCTGATGTTACTAGACAAAGTTAAGGACTACATGTTGCAAAAATGTGCAGGGCCCCTAACCTGTACCCAATTCAAAAACAATACAAACAAGTTGACAACTTTACAACAAAGGCCACAGGCCAGCAGAAAGGAAAGAGGAAAAAAACAGTCTTTCTGTGTAGCAGCCATCTTGGGTTTTTATAGTCTTTGATGAACTCAGGTCCCCGTGTGTGATTGGCTAATCACACAAGACAGGCAGCGATTGGCTGGAGCAACAAGTGATGGAACCAATGAGGGAACAGGCTCCTGCAAAAGAACATACACACAGAAAAAAACAAGACACATACGCCTTAAAGGGGGGGTGAAACACTCAGTTTCAGTCAATCTAATTTCAATCTTGAGTACCTATAGAGTAGTATTGCATCCTTCATATCTGCGAAAAGTCTTTAGTTTTATTATATTTATAAAAGAAATATGGGCTGTACCGAGTCTTTCCGGAAAAAAACGAGCGCCTGGAGGCGTATCGTGTGGGCGGAGCTAAAGAATGGCGAATGCGCAAAGCGGTGACGTCCTCAAGCGTGGAGAAGCCCATCGCTATCGATCTCAGCTAATAGATATATGATCCAGAATCTAATTCGGTGGCTGAAATAGAAACAGCAACAGCAGGACGTCCGTCTCTGTGGTATGGACTGTATTTAGTGGCCTGTCAACATTTGTGTGTCTTTACTCGCAGTTTATGAGGACATGATTCGGTTTATGGACTATTGTATGCGACTAAACCTTAGCAGTAGCAAGCAAAACGGTTTTGCACGTCAGACTAGTGTAACGTTATACAAAGAACAGCAATGGAGTCCGTTAGCGCATTTGAATGACGAAGCACGCGATCGTGTCGTTTACTGATATTTACTCACGTGACGATAGCCAACAGCTCAGACATTTGAAGCAGTTTTACTCACCGGCTGCTTCTAAAGCAGGACCGAACCTTTATCGATGGGACCGCTCCGTCAAAAACACACTTCTTGGAGTGTGGTGATCCACTTTGCGTTGCGACTGAAGCGATGTTGTGAAGCTTCCCGTCATTTCTGCGTTCAAATCGGTTCAAATGCAGCGCTGCCTTCCCAGAATGCTGTGCTGAAGCGTTGAAGTCGCTTAATGTCAAAGTGGAGGAATGAAGTGGAGCACGGCGCGGACTATAACCGACATAAGTGTTCACGGACGACTGGATCTGCAGCTTGAGAGCAGTGTTTATGGGCGTGCATTTCCTCTCTCGCTCTAGTCACGCGCGCACACCCTACCGGGAGAAGATCAAGATCTATTAACGTCAAGCTGAGCCATACTCGAAATAAACTCTCCGAAACTTGTGAGAAACCGGAAGGAGTATTTTTAACACAGAAATACTCCATCAAACGTCCAACATTAGTTTTTGAAACTTTGTCTATGTTTAGGATGGGAATCCAAGTCTTTAACAGTGTAAAAAGCTCAGTATGCATGAAACAGCATTCCCCCCCCCCCCCCCCCCTTAAGGGCGTAACAGCCTACATATTACCTTTGTAGTTATGAAATTGTTATGAGGGCCACATGAACATTAGGTAGATATTTGTTTTATAGCAAGTTTTGTGTAAAATCTATTTTTTCAGTTACAGGGATGAGAATAAAAGGTGTTTAAACCTGAGGGGGAAATAAAAACTTAAAAATGCCTGAAGTGGGAAACTATGATTTGTTCAATATTTGATGTGTGCCTAATGATGTGTGGTATTTAGAAAATTAATTACATTTAAAAAAAAAAAAAATCCTGAAATATGAAATCCTGAAAAACTGAAAAATCCTGAGAAATCCTGAAAAATCTGAAATGTGATTGTCTGCTTAAAATTCAGCTTTATCATCACAGGAATAAATTACATTTGGAAATATATTTAAATACAAAATAGTTATTTTAATTTGTAATACTTTTGTTGTAATAAAGTTATTTCATAATCTTAATATTGTATATTAAGTGTATATTTAATGTAATTTTAGATCGATATTTTAAATAAGGTCAAGATGTTGAATGAATGACTGAAATAGTATTTCCCAATATTTACTATATTTTTGATCATAGATGCAGTCTTGTTGGTGAGAGTAACATATGTCATTACATGAAAGTGAACAAGGAGGAGTCAGTCATTAGGAAAACAACACTAATGTGTAAAAGAACACAGCAGGACAGGCAGAGCGTGGCTCCAGATCTGCACAGGCAAATCCTCTGAAATCAATAGCGTGTGTGTGTGTGTGTGTGTGTGTGTGTGTGTGTGTGTGTGTGTGTGTGTGTGTGTGTGTGTGTGTGTGTGTGTGTGTGTGTGCGTGCGTGCGTGTGTGTGCGTGTACGTGTGTGTTTATGGAGGTTAGGGCTCATGCTGTCAAAATACTCTATCCTCATGGAAACAGCAGCTCCATTTCTCCAGGTGTTCTGATC
Source organism: Pseudorasbora parva (assembly GCF_024679245.1). Classification (NCBI taxonomy): domain Eukaryota; kingdom Metazoa; phylum Chordata; class Actinopteri; order Cypriniformes; family Gobionidae; genus Pseudorasbora; species Pseudorasbora parva. The sequence continues at coordinate 7,428,371 of NC_090188.1, read as the reverse complement.
CCTGCAGTCACCCAACTAAAGCTAATTCACATCACTGACGCTCACACCCCTCCCTCATTCTCAGGGGCTTCTTTTCTTCTGCCGCTCTCTGACTCGCGCCCCCCGTCCCCTAGTCCTTTATCCACTCCATCACCTTCATCACTTTGCCTTCCTCCGATGCGTGATTTTGAGGTGACTCTCTCGCCTAGAGGCTCAGGGATCTGCTATTGTTTCCTTATTCTGTTGGGATATTCTCACGAGACTGAACATATTCAACTCTTTACTTCCCTTTACTTCCCTCTTTACCTCTCTCTCTCTCTCTCTCTCTCTCTCTCTCTCTCTCTCTCTCTCTCTCTCTGCACCCTTATTTTCTTGCTCATTTCATTTTCTGTTATATTCGTCCTCATTCTTATTCTCATATTGTATATGTTCTCTTTCAGTATTCCCTCCTTCTCTGCGCCTCCCCAAATCTCTTGGCAGTCTCTGCAACTTGCAGTCCAGTCCATCTGTTTTCATTCATTAGGACAGATCTTCTTCTCTGGCTATCTGACACCTTTTCACGTTGTACTGCACAATGTAATTAAGAAAGGCTGGGGATTCATGTCTGCGGAGCCCGGCCAGACGTTTCTCGTCCTTTGCGCCTCGCCTCTTCACCTCCTACTTGCCTTTCTCCTGCTTTTCACAGATCTCTGCTGTGGGTGATTAGAGGAATAGGTCAGCCAACAATGAAAATTCAGTCATTATTTACTCACCCTCATGTTGTGTGGGCCAAACCCATGTGCTGTAGATTTACAAAAGCAGAGATTTTGGAGAATATCTGCAGTTTTGTCAAGCCATCATAAATATCAAAGAAACCCATAGTATTTCTTATGCTATTTTCCAAGTCCACTGCAGCATAGCTTAAAAGATTTAAATGTAGGTTGTTATTCACAAGAAATCTTCTCAGATCCAAGTTTTAAATCAAATGGTGCAATGTTGCCCATATTTGTTTCCTATACTTATGTATATATAAAGTTCTTATATAAGTATAAGAATCCATATAATATATATATAGATAGATAGATAGATAGATAGATAGATAGATAGATAGATAGATAGATAGATAGATAGATAGATAGATAGATAGATAGATAGATAGATAGATAGATAGATAGATAGATAGATAGATAGATAGATAGATAGATAGATTTATAGATATAGTTATAGATATAAAAGAATCAAATATGGGCAACATTGCACAGAATTATTCTGCCATTTTCTTTCTCTTTTTAAAAAAAATCCTTTTAATTTTACAAGAAAATGCCAGAATAATTCTGTAAAAAATACTGTAAAAATGTAAACATATTAACAGAACCAGCCATACCATTTCCAATTGTGGTCACATAGCATCGTACGACTTCAGTCTTTAAATAGAGCAAGTTCTTTGGACTATACGTTTATGCTGTGTTTCATGTTTTTGTAGCTGAGTAGTGTTAAAACTATTCGAAACATCTCCTGTTTTGTCCCGCTATAAAATAATGACATGATAGTGAGTAAATATGTGGACTATCCCTTTAAGGTGACTCGTTTCTGGCTCTTTGCTCTAGTTGTTCTGCCAGACTCATGGGTGGCACTTTTTATGATGGGCAGCAGATGGTCACACATGTGAAACTATCAGCTGCTGACATCAACAGTTGACATTTATTCAATCATCAGGTGCTATCCCAACAATGCATCATGTTCTACTGTCGTTCAAACGTTTGGGTTTGGTAAGAATTTTAAAAATGAAAGAAGTCTCACCAAGGTTGCATTTATTTTATCAAAAATACAGTAAAACAGTAATATTGTTTAAAAATATATATATATATTGTGACAAGTCTCCCGAGCTCTCATCAGCGTCGCCCTGGCAATTGATGGAAAACACCTGCACACGATCAGCACGGGCCGGATCGTCACAGCTGCAGGCCATCAGGCCCGGGCTTAAAAGCCTCGACTCTGGGACACCAGTTTGAGCACGATCTCCATGCAGCACTACGCTAACCTGTCTCTCTCTCTCTCACCCAGACTGCAGCCTGTGACGCTCCGGCCACCTCGCCGCACCCACGTCACCGCTAGCACCAGGGCACCCGGAAGAAGGACATTCACAGCGCACCTGCACCTAAACACATCACGTCTGTCAAATTTCACACTAATAAATCCACCCTCTGGGGGCTTTGCACCAATTCCATTGTTGCGTGATCCTTCACCCTGCCACACTGGTGGAGAATGCGGGCAAGAGCGTGAAGGATCACCAACCACCCCCTGAACACTGACCTTGTTTTTTTTCTCACCCACGCAGTCAACCGGATCGGAGAAAAAGGCGGCGCTCCTCCCCCATCATGGAAGACCTGCTAAAATGCCTTACCGAAGTGAGTCTGCGGCAGCAACAGATCACCGAGCATCTGGCGGCTCGCCAGCAAAAAGTTGAAGAGGAAGTCGCCGCTCTCCGCCTTGCCCCTGCCCAGCACGTTCCGCTGCCTGATCCGCGCGTCCGCGCCACCCAGATACTGCCAAAGTTAACCGGCCATGACGACATCGAGCTGTTCTTGCAGCTATTTGAGACCACGGCGGTTCGGGAGAACTGGGACCGGAGCGAATGGGCGCGGCTGCTGGGACCCCTGCTGACCGGTGAGGCACAACAAGCCTACTTTTCATTGCCCACTGAAAGGGCTGATAATTATGATGCATTAAAGAGAGAAATCCTCGGACGCCTCGGGCTGTCGTCCATCTCAGCAGCCCAATTGTTTCACGACTGGGAGTACAAGCCTCGTCGCCCAGCCCGCGCCCAGGCCGCTGAACTCTCCAGACTGTCCCGACACTGGCTGCTCGAAGGAACATCCACCGCGGGTCAGGTAGCGGAGCGTGTCACGATTGACCGTCTGCTCCGAGCTCTCCCGCCGCCCACGAGGAGGGCGGTGGGAATGACGAATCCAACCTCCATCAGCGAGCTCGTCGAAGCCATCGAGTTGGCGGAGGCGGCGATGCACCGCGACCCTGGGGAGCGAGCGCCGTCTTTCCCCCGGAGGGTGGTCCAGGAGCGACGCGCGCCGGAAGGTACCCAGCGCGCAGTACACAGGCCTGCGGCTCCCGGCCCAATCGACGAGCCGATGCCCACGGAGGAACCGGTCCCACCGGTACGTACATGGTTGGCTGGCTGTGTCGTCCATCAAGAGCCGCCCCGCGGAGCCCCGCGATCGGAGGTGAAACTCAATGGGCGGCCAGTTCTGGCCCTTCTCGACTCGGGGAGCTCGGTCAGTCTCGTCCAGGCCGCCATCCTACCGCCCCAGAAGAACTCCAAAACCCAACTTCCGATCACCTGTGTACACGGCGACACTCGTTATGTCCCGGCCCGCCGAGTGACAATCTCCGCTGGCCCGGGCACCTGGCCGCTGGAAGTGGGAATTGTGAAGGACCTTCCCGTGGCCGTACTCCTCGGACGGGACTGGCCGGGCTTCGAAGAACTGCTTCAGACCTCCGCCCAGCCAGCCAGCCAGGCCGGGAGCCGCCCCCGAGAGCGGCGCGGTCGGAGAAGGAGGACGACCCAGGCCGCTCTGTTGGCATCGGACAGCGGGAGAGATGGTGAGTCCCCCTCCCAAACTCCTAATGTCTTTCTTGATGTGTGCCAACAGGTCCAGGGAGGGGGCTCCTTCGCGAAGGCTCAGCTGGAAGATGACCGCCTTAAGAACTGCTGGACTCAGGTCCGGGCAGTCGACGGCCAGGACCATCATCCAGCGCCCCATCCTCTCCCGCATTTCATCGTTCGGAACGGCCTGTTGTACTGTGTCGCCCAGCGAAGGGGGGAGGTCAAAGAGCTCCTCGTGGTGCCGAGGACCAAGACAGAAATGGTCATGGAACTCGCCCACGGCCATCCAATGGCCGGTCACCTGGGAGTCGCCAACACCATCCAGCGGATCCGGGACCGGTTCCACTGGCCAGGCTTGGATGGGGAAGTGAAGCGTTTCTGTCAGGCCTGTCCAACCTGCCAACGGACCGCACCACGAGCGCCTCCCCCCAGCCCGCTCATTCCGCTTCCCATCATCGGGGTACCTTTCGAGCGAATCGGAATGGACCTGGTGGGGCCGTTGCCTAAGTCTGCCCGGGGACACGAGCACATCCTGGTGATCGTCGATTACGCCACCCGGTATCCAGAGGCAGTTCCCCTGAGGAAGGCCACGGCCAAAAACATCGCCCAAGAGCTCTTCCTCCTCTGCACCCGAGTCGGCATCCCAGCGGAGATACTGACGGACCAAGGGACCCCCTTCATGTCCCGGCTGATGGCGGACCTCTGCCGGCTGCTGCAGGTAAAACAACTCCGCACCACGGTCTACCACCCGCAGACGGACGGCCTCGTCGAACGGTTCAATCAGACCTTGAAGCAGATGCTCCGGCGTGTGGCAGCGGAAGACAAGAGAGACTGGGACCTGATGCTTCCATACGTCCTGTTTGGCATCAGGGAAGTGCCTCAAGCGTCCACGGGATTCACCCCATTCGAGTTGCTCTTTGGCCGTCAGCCGAGGGGTCTTCTGGACGTGGCCCGTGAGGCCTGGGAACAGCAGCAGCCGGTACCTCTCCGCTCCGCCATCGAACATGTGAGAGAGATGCGTGAGCGGATCGAGAAGGTCATGCCATTAGTCCGGGAACACCTCACCAAGGCGCAGCAGTCCCAACAACAACGGTACGACCGGGCGGCCCAGCCACGAGAGTTTCAACCAGGGGATCGAGTCCTGGTGCTGGTCCCCACCTCCACGTGCAAGTTCCTCGCGACCTGGCAAGGTCCGTACACCGTCGTGGAACGAGTGGGGCCCGTCAACTATCGGCTGCGCCAGCCGGGTCGCCGGCGAGAAGAGCAGCTATATCACGTTAACCTGCTGAAGAGGTGGGTGGGGACCCGAGAACAGCTCGCCGCGTTGGCTTCCGTCGATCCCCTGGTTGTAGACGTCGGGGACCACCTGGCGGCCGCCCAGAAGACGGAGTTGAACCATCTGGTCCGTCAGTTCTCTGATGTGTTCTCCACCCGTCCCGGGCAGACCAACGTCATCCAGCACGACATCCGAACGCCACCAGGGGTCATCGTGAGGCAGCGGCCCTATCGGGTCCCAGAGGCTCGGAGACAGGCCATCGAGGATGAAATTTGTGAGATGCTCAAGTTAGGGGTAATCGAACCATCCCGCAGCGCCTGGTCCAGCCCAATCGTCATGGTACCGAAGCCGGATGGCACCCTCCGGTTCTGTAACGACTTCCGCCGGCTCAACGAGGTCTCGGAGTTCGATGGCTACCCGATGCCCCGTGTCGACGAGCTACTGGAACGTCTGGGGAGGGCCCGGTACATCACGACACTCGACCTTACCAAAGGATACTGGCAAGTCCCCCTCACGAACTCCGCTAAGGAGAAAACGGCGTTCTCTACTCCAAGTGGGCACTGGCAATACCGGACCCTCCCCTTCGGCCTCCACGGGGCACCGGCGACGTTCCAGAGGATGATGGACATCCTCCTGCGTCCTCACCAAGCCTACGCCGCCGCCTACCTCGACGACGTGGTCATCCACTCTGAGACCTGGCAGGACCACCTGGAGCGGCTCCGGAGGGTGCTCCTGGAACTCCGGCGGGCTGGGCTGACCGCCAACCCCCGGAAATGTCATCTGGCCCTCGCCGAGGCTCAGTACCTGGGTTTCCGGGTGGGTAGAGGTCTGATCCAGCCACAACAGAAAAAGGTCGACGCCATCCTGACAGCGCCCCGCCCGGAGACCAAGACCCAGGTACGCGCCTTTTTGGGGTTGGCGGGCTACTATCGCTGTTTTATCCCTAACTTCTCCTCCTTAGCATCTCCCCTGACAGACCTGACCAGGAAGGGGCAGCCGGAGAAGGTGAAGTGGGATGACGCGCTGGATAAGACCTTCCGGGCCATCAAGACCTCGCTGACCACGGAACCGGTCTTGAGGGCGCCCGACTTCAACTGCCCCTTCCTGCTGCAGACGGACGCCTCCGACACGGGCCTCGGAGCGGTCCTCTCCCAAGTCCAGGAGGGTGAGGAGCACCCCGTCACCTACATCAGCCGTAAGCTGACCCCAGCCGAAACCAGGTACGCAGCGGTGGAGAAGGAAGCCCTGGCCATTAAGTGGGCGGTCCTGGAGCTCCGCTACTACCTGCTGGGACGCCGCTTCACTCTGATGACGGATCACGCCCCGCTTCAGTGGATGGCCCGCGCTAAGGACACCAACGCCAGAGTGACGCGGTGGTTCCTAGCGCTCCAGGACTTCCACTTCACAGTGGAACATCGGGCCGGGACGGCCAACTCCAACGCCGACGGACTCTCCAGGCTGTGGTCAGCTTACGCAGGTCTGTCAGGGCGCACTCCCCGCCCACCCCTATGTTCCCCAATGTATGCCACTAACTGTCATTACAGGACCAGCGCGACGCTTAGGGGGGGGGAGTGTGACAAGTCTCCCGAGCTCTCATCAGCGTCGCCCTGGCAATTGATGGAAAACACCTGCACACGATCAGCACGGGCCGGATCGTCACAGCTGCAGGCCATCAGGCCCGGGCTTAAAAGCCTCGACTCTGGGACACCAGTTTGAGCACGATCTCCATGCAGCACTACGCTAACCTGTCTCTCTCTCTCTCACCCAGACTGCAGCCTGTGACGCTCCGGCCACCTCGCCGCACCCACGTCACCGCTAGCACCAGGGCACCCGGAAGAAGGACATTCACAGCGCACCTGCACCTAAACACATCACGTCTGTCAAATTTCACACTAATAAATCCACCCTCTGGGGGCTTTGCACCAATTCCATTGTTGCGTGATCCTTCACCCTGCCACAATATATATATATATATATATATATATAATATTTATTTTATTTTTTTATTTTTTACAATATTACTGTTTTACTGTATTTTTGATAAAATAAATGCAACCTTGGTGAGACTTCTTTCATTTTAAAATTCTTTATATATATAGCCGTCACTTCCCATTAAGCATAGAATCGGAACAAACGAAATACAACATAATGTTTATTAAACATGATCATCATAGGGCGCCCCCTCAGCCACACGTTTAATTACTTAGCAACCTGATTATTAGATTGAATTGATGGTGGATATTGATTATTAGTTCAGGCATTAGGTCAGGCAAGTGCTCATCTTGCGCGTTCATCAAAAATAAATAAATATATATTACAACCTAAAATATTGGTTTTCTATTTGAATATATTTTAAAATGGAATTTGTTGATGAAAGGCTGAATTTTCAGCATCATTACCCCAATCTTGGGTTTGACATTGTGTTGCTTAATTATTATTATTTATTTTTTTATTATTTATTTTTTCAGGATTCTGAATAGAAAGTAAAAAGAGCAGCATTACTTTGAACTAGAAATGCCACTTTTATCAATTGGACGCGTCCTTGCTGAATAAAAGTATTAATTAATTTATCCTTATTAACCAATCATTTTATTTTGATTTTGGGTGCAGTTCTAGTTTTCCAGATTAATAAAACTTTATGTTAAGGTGATGTAATTACAGTCTACTTACTCAAATAAGTACATGTGTTTACTTTAAAGTTTATGATTAGGGTTTGGTTTAGGGTTACTCATAATTATACTTAATATACTGTTATTACTATAGTAAGTACATGTAGTAACATGTAACTACTTAACCAATTTCAAACTTTTGGCATAACCAAATATCACTTTGTGCAGTGGCGCTCAAGTCTGGCTTGCATTCTTTACAAATCCCCTTTTTCTTTTTTTCTTTTTTTTTTTTCTTTTCTCATTCTCTGTTAAAAATTGCAAAAATAAATGATTATCTGTTACAGATGCCAAAAGTGATTCCAGCTGTTTTGCTAATGTCAATCACTCTCCTTTGCTCCTCCAAAGACAAATCAGACAACCTGATTTCAGCAAGAACAATAAAAAAAATAGTTTGGTCCTAGAGAGCCGATGTCCTGCAGAGTTTAGCTCCAACCCTAAGAAAGCCACCAAAACTAATGGCTCCCAGTATGCATTGCAGCATTAAATATGTCCCCATTGTTGAGATTCATATGCTGATTCTTGATATATAAGTGCGTCTAAACTCCCCCCCATTTCCCGGAATGTATAAAAAAAAAAAAAAAAATCACAATTCAGAATGTCTGATCTGTGGCAAGAAAGTATTGTTGGTGAATATTGTTTATTAACATTTTTAGTCAGAGAGGAGTTTATTCAAACATTTTCCTTCATGACTATTTTTGTTCATGGCTTTTGTTTTATTTGAACAGATTATGCGTTTTGTTAACACTCTAACAAAAATCACACTCACATAAAAAGTCAAACTGCCCAACTAAAGGAAACACTGATCAGCATCTGACCCTCTGTTCATTCTCAATAAGAGCTTCTGTAGATGTCTTTCAGGGATGGAGCCAAACTCTGCAGGACAGTGGCGCACTAGGACTGAACTTGCCTTCCCCTGCTCTAATTAGAGGAAAACATTTGCTAACAGTTTTCTGATTGGCTATAAACTTCGGGCATGTGTCAGTAATGTCTGTAATACACGTTGTGTGATTTGTGTGGAGAAAAAAAACACATTTACTTCTTTAAAACATACACATTTAATCTGATTTTTTTAGATTAATTAGATTAGAAGAATGATGCAACATACAAGCAATGCTTTTGAAGTACCTATAGCATATATTTTTCATTCATACCATCATTTTGTGCATTCTTAATGTTTCTGAAGGATTTGCCTTCTGACAGTGAACATTGACTCCTGCACCTGTTCTTCAGCACCTTCCCCATATGCCATTGAATGTACATTCTAAACAAGTAAAACTCGAACTATCCCACCCATTACTCAGCAGTTGGGGTCGTCCCACTACTGTGTGTTAGCTCTGTTTTAGCTATCTAGGAGGGAGCCAGATTTTGCTGAAAATTAAACATATTTCTAATCAGGCACCCAACTGAGGCGCCCATCCGCTGTTGAACAGACCGGGCTCAGTGTGTCTCTGTGGCAGGCAGCTTGTGTCAGCATGTGTCTCCTCCACACAGCACCACCAACAGTGGATAGAGGACAGGCATTTACCCCTCGCCTTTCATTACACCTCTCCTCTGTGACAAAAATAAAGTAAAAGTAAATAACGAAGAGTTGTTTGGTCTGCATCTGCTTTAGTTAGATGATCAAACAGAGAACCTCATTGTGACTGTTTTTTAGCATTCCACGATGGCTTTTCCACAATTCCAGGAATTGGATGCTGCCTAAGAAGGAAGTGGCCTATGTAGGCAACAGACAGCAAGGCAGCTCACCAGGTTTTGGCTTGTTTGATCATGTAACAGCTTTTTACATTTCTATGTGCATTAAAATTGCTCACAGTTGACTCCAATAGACTTTGTCATTAACAAGTCTCTAAGCTAATGATGTGATTCACTAATAAAGCATAACAATTTCATGTTGACTCTTTACCCACCATTGATGAAGATATTTTCGCCTTTCCGTGTTTTCACTTTTATACAGTAGAAGAGCGCTATTACACATCTTCTGAAAGAGTACAAATTCTCCAGAACAAAAGACGATGTAAGCAGATTGAAATAGCAAGATCATCAACGTTAAATAGTATATATATCAAACGTTAAATCAAACGTAAATCTTACTTTACAGTATGAACTGTCAATCCAGGACAAACTATAGGACTGTGAAGCTTTTGGGGGTGTTGATGAACTCCATCTACTCCATCTATGTTTTAATCATCACTCTGAATCTGATCTGGTTGTAGTATTTGACCAAAATGTCACTACAGTAGTGTGTTTTTGGTTGTGAGGGAAAGATAATCTTTTTTAGCTTCCCAAATAACCCAGAGTTAAGGAAACAGGGGATGCAGTTTGATTTTCTGGAGCAGCAACGGAGTTCTGCAAGTGTGTTTCTATCCGTAATGAATCCAAACCGCAGGCGGCGAGTGAAACTGCATCAAATGTCTGTTTTGTTGGCAATCTTGTCGGTAAGTGCGTATAATGTAAACAACACAAACCAGGGATGTAGTGGAGGCTAAACGCACGTAAACGCCATTTACGCACCTCCCAAAATTCAATAATAGCGTTTACCCACCTCCAAAGTGCGTTTATCCACCTCTAAATTGAGTTTATCCACTTCTAAATAGCCTACAGTTCCTAAGCAATTTTAAATTAAGCTTTTGTCGTTTTAGTTTTATATTGTTCATTTTCATTGGTTGTCTTTCATATCATGCTGCAACTGTCAGTGAGAGTAGTGGGAAGTTCGGATCATTTTACTGACTCAGATCTTTGAGTCTCGTTCAGCAAAATGAACCAATCTTTTCTCTTCCCGTCTCTATGGGACTGATAGGAAGAACAAAAGACTCGGATCTCACCTGTCGATTCAGAATCAGAACAATCAGAACCCATATGTTGCGTAATGCGCACGTGCAGTCAAAACAAAGTGAACGAATCACTCTCTGAGACAACTCGGTAGTCCCGAGTCATATTAAAGATTCGTTCAAAATGAACAAATCACTTTCTGAGACAACTCGGTAGTCCAGAGTCATATTAAAGATTCGTTCAAAATGAACAAATCACTTTCTGAGACAACTCGGTAGTCCCGAGTCATATTAAAGATTCGTTCAAAATGAACGCAAATGGATATCCAGAAATTTTCAAAATGACAATTATCCATTTGTAGTACATTTAATCAGCTTGTGACACTTTTTTTTCGCAGTGTATTTTGTGTTCAAATAGAACATTTTTGGTTTTATTGTTTTTATAGTTTAGCAAAATTGTCTGTTAATGTCGGCAGCCATTAGGCTACACTTGTGGAAACTACAGTCCAACTTATATTGTCTATCTTCTGTTGATTACAGAAACTGAGTTTTCTTTAAATTAAAATATGTGGCACCAAATTCATCCTTCTGTCGTTAATCTGCACCTGCCTCATTAGCAATTGGCAAAAACTGAAATCGACAACTATTTTGATAATCGATTAGTCGGCTTAAGTAATTTTTTAAGACAAAAGTCAAATTCTTTGATTCCAGCTTGTTTAATGTGAATATCTTCTAGTGTGTTCTCTCATATGTGCTCATATTAGCCACCTCGTATTAGTACGAATTGCCGTGAGATCGGGCTGCATACACCGGTAGGCAGTGGCCCACCTCACCGTGACCACGATGCAGTCACCCAGAATTTATAATTTACCCACCTCTTTTTTTACCACTACACCTCTGACACAAACGTATAGTGAATCGAAAGTTATCCAGGGATGATGCCATGATGTTAACACATGAGATTAATTAAAAGTCGTTAACGTGTTAAAATTATTTAACGCAATTAATGCAAATAAATTACAGAAGTACGTGAAGCTGCAACATTAACATAATTTGCATCACACAGTCGATCATAGAAGTCAGGAGTTTATCAATCACACTGAGCATCTGCATCTGTAACCCTGTAAGGAGGAAATGTTCATTCTAACTATTTTACCTGATTCTCTGTTTGTGAGTTTAAGCATTAAACTCTGGGAAAGTGTTCAGTGATCCAGTAATCTAATTCATCCAAACAGTGCTAATGGAAGGCCAGGCTCATACACCAGAGAGAATAGAGACTTTTAGCTCGTTTTATTGATTTGTTCATTCCAGGGTTTGCTTTGCTTTAAAACACGAGCTCTGTCGTATTCTGCGATTGTTTCTGAAGAGCGCAATTGTGGTGGTATACAGTAATTCCGTGAGAATCTGTTGATGCACAGAGAACGTGTGCGGCGATATCACGCAGCATTCATTCGTGTTGTTTCCACTCTCTCTCTCTCTCTCTCTCTCTCTCTCTCTCTCTCTCTCTCTCTCTCTCTCTCTCTCTCTCTCTCTCTCTCTCTCTCTCTCTCTCTCTCTCTCTCTCTCTGTCTCTCTCTCTCTCTCTCTCTCTCTCTCTCTCTCTCTCTCTCTCTCTCTCTCTCTCTCTCTCTCTCTCTCTCTCTCTCTCTGACTTGAAATAAACCAACATCCAGAAGTTATTCAGCTAACAGTACACTGATTAAGAGAGAACTGATGATGATAAGCACTAGCAGCAGACTGATGATATACCGAGCATGCGTGCAGCGGAGAGAGTGGCGTGTTGTGTTTAGTAATCATAGGTTTTTGCAGTCAAGGCGGTTGATTTAGGAGTTCTTTTGGCGTCTCCGTGTGGTTGTGCTCACAGCTTGATAGGTCTACATTTAAATGTCCATTTTACATAAGATGTCTAAAATGAAAATCTCATTGTTGTTGCTCTCTACACATACTATACACTATGATGAATTCTGTAAAGGTTTGGTTATTTGGTTTCCTTTTGGAGTCTCCAATGATCCTTGAAGCTTGCCGAAAATACAGTTTTGTGTAATGTTTACTTTAGTTATACCAAATTATGACAACCTTAGTGTGTTTAATAAGATAAATGGCGACTGTTTAATTTCATAATTTTTTAATAGATTTGTATCTATTGACAGCCCTAATTACTACACATACTGTATGTGTGGAGGGCACTGAAACGCCTCTTCAACTCACCCCAGGTGTCTTACTCCCATTCCACAGAGTAATAGTTCATATAGGCTTCCACTCTGCAAATTAGTCTGTATATTAAGCCCTTTTCTTCAGAACATTTGGTTTTGTATTTTTTTTATCTAGCATATCTTGTATTGTGCAACAACACCGCACTTAAGCCTTACAGTTCCACTGCGTATTAGCCCGCATTTTCATCTTAAACAAATCAGATTTGGGCATTTATGTGTGCACAAAGAAAATAATTGTACAGAAGGAAAATAATATTTAAACTTTTGGAACTTTAGAACCTTAGACAGTCTAATGGAATGTCATTTTTAACCAACAATGAACCATATAGCCGCTAACCAAGCTTTCACATACTCTTTAATCCTGGTCATCTAAAATAAATTCAATCATAGCCTCGTCTCTTCTTTGTTAGCTTGAATCTGTTCTCTCTATTTGCAGCGAGTGTGATTGACACAACCACCACACTAGACAAACAGCCTCGGTGCGCGAGACGATGCACCTCTTGACCGGATCTCACACTGCGACTGTGTCCAGGGCTGCCCGAGAGTAAACAGCGCATAGATGAATTGAGCGCTACTACATAAATAAACCTGAACTTTGACCTTTGCAGATGACTCAAAGAGTTAGACAGACTTTCCGTCCCCTCAGGCGATCCCCGTATCAGCCATTGCACTGACTGGAATTGTAAGCGGATCTTCTAAGTTTAGAACTTATCCCTGGAAATCTCAAGGATAGATCTCTCACTCCATGAGCGGATGCTTTCGAATTCCGTAAGGAGTACCAACCTACTTCTGTTATATGAATATATTTTGAGAAGAGACCAGAACAATGGTCTCCAGACCTGATTTGCAGGTGGAATTTGTCAATGTCAACAGAACTGAAGAGGAGAGCATCGTTTTTGCCTGGAAGGCCCATCTGCCATCTACACACATGTTGAAATGGAAGGTCTTCATAACGATGTGAATGAATATCTAATACATTCACTCCCAGCAGACAGCTGTGTCATATCTACTAACTATAACAAGAGACAAGTTCTCAGCAGACTCTGTGCTATATATGAATTCGGCCATTTTGATATTTTGCTAATTTCAACTACACAGACTCTCTCCAAAACCTGCCATCCAAAAATATGGCAGCAAACTTGAATGTGCAAAATGACGGCTGCTCTCTAGAAACTTTTTTTCTGTTTACAGCGAGGTTTTAAGGTTTGACTACAAGGTTTTAAAGCTGTTAGTCCACTATTCTAGATCCTAAAGGCTGTTCTTAAAACATTATATGGACTTGCAATGCTTCCAAGTCATGTTGAAATGATCTTGTTTTTGAGATGAGCACACGTGAATCGGGGGAAACTCATTACTTAACGACTTTTGACATTTTTGACTTCAGTTGCCATATTGGTAAGCCCTGCCCCCCTTAGTTACTGTTGCTAACTCAGACAAACAAATGGAGGTGCTAACTGTCTTAGAATGACAGCTGTCAGTGTGAAAACCTTGTCCCAAGATGTTTTTGGACACAGATGGACCACCTCTTGTCGAGGAAAATTCAAGCGGGACTTAAATATGTCATGGAGGGATATATAAAAGATTATAAACTAAATATGGTGGGTAACAAAATTCATTTGGAAGCAAGGGTTTACAGATCACAATGCAAGGAGAGAAGCCTCGTGTTACGGCCATCACGATCACAGACGACAACATCCAGGATCAACACTGTTCATGTACCGCAGGGAAATATTCAATTAATTTACATTTAACCATCTTAATATGGAGAGGCACTGAAATGTAGACCTTCGTTTATGTGTTTTTGACCTACACTGTTAACGTTACGTGACGTGATGTGAGAACAGTTAGTTATTTCAGTTTGTATGTTAGCATGGACTCACTAACTCTAATCATAACTTAATGAGCGTATGGAAACTAGAAAATCCTCTCAGGATGCCTGGAATCAGTGTTACAGTACCCCAGGAACATTGTTTTACCATTTTTGTAGCATAAAACCATCAAACCAATGTGAGCTTTGGATCTTTCTAATGTTTCACTATAGCCCTGTTTCCACCAAAATTATTCGGAACAATTTGTACCAGGAACTTTTTTTACAGGAACTTTTCTCCCCCCAGACCTGCAACTGTCTGCGTTTCCACTAAAGTTCCGTGAAGATTAGGCAAATTAGTCCGATGATGTAGGACTGCGCGCGGCTGGTCCTCCAAGTCGGTGACGGAGTAATCATTTTTGCGCGACAATAGCCACGTTTACAAGCACACTATTTTGTCATTCCGATGGAAAGATTTAGTGGACTGTTTACATGAGACGTTATCTAAACCGATCTGGTGTTTACATGTGATGACTTTCAATCGCAATCATTTTGTCACATGCAGTTTGTCTGCCGCATCAAAAATGTCAACGCTGTTTTCTCCAGCAGATGGAATGTATTAACTGTAGCCATAGCAACTCTTAACGGCCACCAGGACTAATACAGTATTATATAAGCTATTTATTTGTTGTAAAGTGTAATAATCATCTCAGAAGAAAGAAAAAAAATCTTCTGTCAGGCGCAGTTAAAGTAAAAACTGCCTGGGGCAATATACGCTGTGTCATTATTCCAACATTATCTTCATAACTTACGAAATAAAAAGTTTACCCCTCAGAAAAATGAACTTTCCTCTCTTGTCTACATGAGTGCGGCGCGCTGTCATATAAGGACGCACACTTGACATCGGTCAGGTCCTTCACATGGTGAAAAAT
>NC_090188.1:7213126-7408126 GCF_024679245.1 Pseudorasbora parva | reverse complement strand
GTAAAAAGATTATGCATTATGTTTATTGTGATTCATATGTTGACCTTTGTATCCTAAGTTGTAAGCGTGCAGTGATTTTATCTCTTTAATGTTATTGGCTGAAACAATTGCAAATATCCATCTAAACAGTTATTGCTAAAAAGATGATTGGCTCTTTTATTCTGTTCTCCCCTATACTGAGCATTGCAGTTTCTCTTTTTCCCATCCCTTCCAATGTTTACCCCAAAAAAATCAATGAATGATAAAATGTTATTAGAAGCATTATTTGAAGTAGTCACACTTTCTTTAAGGCAGTAGTTTATCTTGAACTACAGCAAACCTCTAGAGCTCTTTTTAAACATATTACTGTGTGTGTGTGTGTGTGTGTGTGTGTGTGTGTGTGTGTGTGTGTGTGTGTGTGTGTGTGTGTGTGTGTGTGTGTGTGTGTGTGTGTGTGTGTGTGTGTTAGTGTGCGCGTGTTAATCTGAAGGGCTGAAATGGACATGTTGAGGCTCAGTCAACCAGATGACTCGTCAGTCAGCCACACACACACGTGCAGATCCATCTGCTCCAGGCTTAGTCCGGCTCCAGCTCTCAGTAGCCGTGCCGGAGACAGCAGCTCAGACATGGGGAAGCTGCAGGCTGCAGGCACTGTGAGGTGATAACAAGGTGGTAACAAGGTGTAAGGTTTGTGAGGGTCCACTCCAGCACTGGTTGTGAGGTGACACCTCACATCATTTTTAATCAAGAAATGTGGCATAAACTAGAGAGTGCACACATTTTGTTTTCCGGATTTTGACACCCGTGGGGGCTGAGGGTGTCATTGTGGTGGGTTTATTAAGGGTTACAGTCCACATCCACTGCTAAATTTGCAATGTTTGGGGGAAGTGCCACTGAGGTATGAGGTATCCACTAATTGTGGGTTCTACTGAGCAAAACCTATTTCTACAGGTTAAACCTTTCGACCACCAGAGCAGAAATATCCTATGTAGCTTACCAGCCCACGTACCATTACAGTACCTTTACAAAGAAAGTCTAGAAAAATAGGAAAACCATCAGATTTAATCCCAATTGATAACACATTTTGTGATGGTCCACTTGTCAATTAACAGTTATTAGAGTATCGGTAGACTGTTAGTTCTTCCACAAATGACATTTCTGTCATTAATTACTCGCCCTCATGTCATTCCAAACCCGTTTTGTTCAACCTTTGTTCATATTTGGAACACAAATTAAGATATTTTGCTGAAATCCGAGAGTTCTTTGAACCACACAGAGAGAGCACGTCATTGCAACTTTTTAAGCCCCAGAAAGGTAGTAAAGACATCGTTAAAATAGTCCATGCACTGTAAAAAAATTTTAGGAAAAAAGTTACCCGGTTGCCTTAAAATTTTGAGTTCATTGAAAGTAAAATTTTGAGTTAATACAATGAACATTTTTTGAGATTCGACTTTTATTAAAAGATTATTAAAAGATTTTGTAAGCATAGTGGGTAATTGTGTGTGTTTTATTTCTGATGACGCAGTGAAACATGCCAAATAGTGCTATTTTCATGATTTATCACAGTTTTTATGTGGTTCAGATACAATAATATTTTAGTTTCTATTTATTAAACAAATTTCCTTCATTGTATCAACTCAAAGTAATTTCAATAAACTCACAATTTTAAGGCAACCAGGTTACTTACTTTTTTAAGTTAAACCAACAAAAACCAACCAAATTTTTTACAGTGTGACTCCATTGATTCAACTTTAATGCTAAGTGACAAGAATACTTTTGTTCACAAAAAAAGGACTTTATTCAACAATTTCTTCTCTTTCAACGTCATTCTCGTACATTATACACATAGTTAAGACAGTGCAATTTCACTATTGCACTGTAAAAAATTATATGTTCAATAAGTTATGACAACATATGTTTTTACATTGTTTTAACTCATCAAAATAAGTCTAGAAATGTTAAACTTGTTTTTATTAGTTATACAAGATGGAACTCAAGTCAGTTTAACATAATTTAAGTTGAAATAACTTAAACATCCAAGTCGATTGTACTGCAAAAGTTCAACATTTGCTTTTTTTTACAGTGTGGCTGACACTGTTCATGTGAGCACTACAAACCGTGTGTGTGATGCTGATGCAGGAGCTAGCCAATAATGAGCCGGCGTTCTGTCATAGAACCTGGAACCACTGTAGTCGCATGGACTATTTTAATTTACATTTATACATTTGGCAGACCCTTTTATCCGTGGCATTCAAGCTACACATGTTGACATTATTGTCAGTTCTTGCTTTCCCGTGGAATCAAACCCATGACCTTGGTGTTAGTAGCACCATGCTCTACTGGTTGAGCTACAGGAAAGCCTTTAATGATGTCTTCACTAGCTTTCTGGGCCTTGAAGTTGCAATGACATTGCTGCCTATGGCTGGTTCAGAAACCTCTCAGATCTCATCCAAAATATCTTAATTTCTGGACTTTTTGTTGTTGTTGTTGTTCTGAGACTTTTTTACATTGAGATCTTTTATTATTGATTGCTATCAGGATGTAAATTTTAACCAGCATAACAAAAAGTGTTTATAAAAAGCATTGCCTACCCCTAGCTTTAATAAGTCAGCTGTCAATGAAAATGTATTCATGACATGCAACAGAAGAATCCACAGAAAAGACGGAGGAAATGAGATGGATCTACAGGATGAGTGTTGGGTGTATATGACTTCTCGTTAGAGAAGGAAACACAAGGGGCCACTCCGCTCCACGGCACCAGTCGTCTGATTGTCAGGCAGAGCAGAGGGCGACTCTCAGCTGTCGATTGCGTATAAAAACATCTCGGATAGAGCTTTGGGGAAATGGGCTGCACGCTCTTGAGAAAAGCTATGTTTTTCTCCTCTAACATGAGTTGTGTTGCAGCACAGGAGCTCGTCTTGTGATTGTCAGTCTGGTGGCAATGCCTCAGAACCCTAGACAGGAAGCAAGAGAATTTAGGCACGTTGTGGTCCCGTCTGAGACTCAGAACCATAACTAATCTGTTCCTCCCAGCGCAACATTAGAGAGGAGATCTCACTGTCAGATCTCAAGCAGTTGGGTTTAGTGAAGTTGGGTTGAATGAATCCATTAGACTGAATGATTGAAGCCTGTTTTGGAGATTGTCATGAAATTAAATGAGCACAAATAGAGAGTAAACTACTGTCGAACAGCCTGATCGCTTTAGGAGGAGCATGTTGCTCTCTGTCACTATTCTGCAAGTTTAAAATCATTGACCCAACATTAAAGCTGCATTAAAGGTCATTCAGCAGTACTGTAACTGAGCTAATTATTCTGCTCAATTTTAGTTTCTATATAAAGCAGATCTTGCCCATTAAAAGGTGAAAGGGTGAAACTTTTCTTCATAATTTTCAGAATAATCTTTTGTACTTTCTTTTCTGGAAATTGAAAAGACTACTCTTCATATGCCATGGTTCAAAAGTCTTGTTCTATTTTTTATTAAATTCAGATCTGTAAAGCATGGCTATCATAATAAGTTGGGTTTTGATGCATATATTTTCAAGGTCCCATTCTTCGTGTGTTTATAACATGAGTTCATGTTTCACGTGTAAAAACACAGTATTTTTCACACAATTTACCTATCGGTACAGCGCTGTTTCCTCTGTCCTAAAAACGGCCTGATGATTTCCTTGTTCTATGAAGTCCCTCCTTCAGAAACACGTAACGAGTTCTGATTGGGCCAACGCTTCCCATGTTGTGATTGGACAGCAGCTTAGCGCACTTTGCCCGAAAAAGGTCCCGCCTCTTACCATAACGTGGCGTTGCAAGCACTGAATGTGCGCTCTTCTCCACGTGGGATAGCAACAAGACCACGCCCCCTATTTTGCGTGTTCTTGTGGACGGAGGGTTAGTCAACAAACGGTTCTAGTGACGTCATTACATCCCTGCACTTCCTGCTGTAGTCCAAACCGGCCGTTCGCTGTAGGCTTTGAAAGGCAACTTCTGTTAAATAAAATATCTCACTTGGCACTGAACTTTGAGCTTTATAATTTTACAGGTATTATTTATGCTCTAACAGCAATATTTCACACTAACTAAAGTTTGAAAGATGGAATCGCAAAGAACGGGACCTTTCATGCATCTTACGAAGTGAATGAGAACCTCAAGAAATTTTATTTTGGTCCATTTTGAATCAGTCAGTTGTCCTCTCTGAGTATACACTATTGCCAAAAGTATTGGGACACCAAATCTTTGAATTCAGGTATTACACTTCCATGGCTAAAGTTGTATAAAATCAAGCACCTATGCAGACGCTTCTACAAACATTTATGAAAGAATGGTTCGCTTTCAGGAGCTCAGTGAAGTCAATCATGGCACCGTGATTGTGCCACCTGTGCAATCCATTCATGAAATTTCCTACTAAATATTCCACGTCAACTGTTAGAGGTAGGCTATTATAACAAAGTGAAAGCAATTGGGAACAACAACAACTTGACCACGAAAAATTATACAATGGGATCATGCCACCGCATGCCAACGCAGAAGTCGGCAACTGCAGAGTTAATAGCTACAGACCTCCAAACTTCGTGTGGCCTTTAGATTAGCTCAAGAACAGTGCATAGAGAGCTTCATTGAATGGGTTTCCATGGCCGTGCAGCTCATCCAAGCCTTACATCAAAAAGTGCAATGCAAAGCCTCGGATGCAGTGGTGTAAAGCACGCCGTCACTGGACTCCACTAGAGCAGTGGAGACACGTTCTCTGGAGTTCTCCTGCCATCCATGTGGATGTTACTTTGACACGTACCACCTACCTAAGCGTTGTTACAGACCATGTACACCTTTTCATGGAAACAGTATTCCCATGGAAACAGTACTTCCTAATATTAGGAAGGTGGTCATAATGCTATGCCTGATCATTGTATTTCGTGCCTTCAGCAAGCGAGCAGCTACTGTTGAGATGAATGGGAATGCAAATGGACGGCTTTCTCCATGTACTATGTCTTGGTTTGGATCATTCACTTTGCCAAAAATTCTTGTGAACTGCTTTCATTCCCCTGAACTGAACCCTTATATATAATCTTTCTGACATATATTTATATTTCAGGTCAGAATTATTTGTCATCTGGCTGACTTTCTCTCTATCTGTCTTTGGAATTTACTTTTGGTTATTCAGCTTGTGCAGTTAAATTACTCCTCAGGTTTTGCGCCAACTCCCCTTTTAGAGGACAATATTATCCATATGGGTCATAATGGATCTTCAAGGGTCATATTAATGAAGACAGGGAAAATAATGAATTTATTTTAATGGAGTTCTCTAAATTTTTCTCCTTCAGAAATGGACATTTCTTATAGGGTTTAATGAATGTGTCTTTGCCAGGACAGTTTGCCAGGAGTGTATTGATTGAGGAAGCTCACGGATTTCAACGAGTCAGACATTCACATAGATGATAGGAAGGCAGTTTTGTCCTGTTGTTGAGCAGTTTGACTTGCCAGAACACACTGATCTTAACTGATGCTGAGATTTTAAGTTCTTATATGTTCTCTCTGGACGAAAAGTGTAAGGCGTTTCAATTAGCCAAATGAAAGACATTAATCAGATGCTGTGCTTAAAAAAATAGCAAAATCTCTACATCATCATCTTAACTTTAACTAATCTTCAGACTGTATTAGAGCCAGCAAAGTAAGCTACCATGTCTTGAGGATACACAGACACACATATACATACACACACACAAACAATGTTACTTTTTTTTTCAACTCCTTACACACGTTTTCAAAGTTGTCTCCACATACTTCACAATGCCATGAACACATCAAACGGCAAACACTTATTTCATTATTGTACATTTTTGGATATACCATGCAAACCATAAACATATGTAAGTCAGGATACTTCCTCTGAGATGTTTGTGTGTTACATAGAGACATTGTGTGTTTGCAAAAAAGTGTTTAATGAAATTGAAAACTCAGTCAGAGGCCAAGAATTAGTGTGTGATTTTGCAGTTTTGGTGTGTGGTTCTGGTGTTGGAGTGTCAGGTTTCAGAAATTGTGTGCCAAGTAAGTATTTTGCAAGCAGTTGGAAAAAACTGTACGTCACTGGATCAACATGTTCTTTGTTTAGTTGAAGCCTACACATCTTATGTTTTGTGTGTGTGTGTGTGTGTGTGTGTGTGTGTGTGTGTGTGTGTGTGTGTGTGTGTGTGTGTGTGTGTGTGTGTGTGTGTGTGTGTGTGTGTGTGTGTGTGTGTGTAGTACATTTGTTTAAATACAGTTGTTTACTATTATGACTTTTGTAATGGAGGGAGATGATACCCTCGAATAAAGAAAATTATATATTGTGTGATGCATGTGCTTTAACTTAATATCCATAGACATGTCGACAATATTTGATATTGCTTCTTTGCTGCACTGAACTGAATTTTTTTTTTTAAAGTGACTAAATAGCGTCATCTGTCAGAATGACATAAGTGTATAAGGCTATATGTTTCTGATGTCCCTAGTGTGTGTATGTGAAGTCTTAGCTCAAATTACCCCATGGGGGTATTTTTTTACACTAGATTTTGAGCACACGTGGTCATGGCATTTTGAAGGATGTGTTTGCATTGTGTGTGCAGTTTTAGGGATTGTGTGTAGAGTTTTGAAAAAAAATGGCACTTTTTTTTCTCACGCTCAAAAAGTGACAATTTTAACATGCTATAAAAAGCATGTTAAAATTGTCACTTTTTGAGCATGAGAAAAAAAATGGTGTCCCTTTAAATGCAAATGAGCTGCTTTTCATGGGGCGGAGCTTCAAGAACTACAGTTAGCAGCTCTGATTAGCTCATGCTGATAAAACTGGCAATAAAACTGTTCAGGCTTTTATGTTCAAACCAGAGTTGGATAATGATGGAGAAACTCAAGAAGAAGTGACAACATGTAGAAGGAGACAGGACGTTTCCAAATGGTTAGTTGATTAATTTATGTAGCTGAATGTGGAATTAACTATCTTCATGACATTGATTAGCATATTCTGTCATGATAATCTCACCCCCTTTTTTGTGTGTTGCCGTGGGCAGGGTGTATGTACATTTTAGGGTAGGTGATGTCACTTGCCCAGGAGGAAGCTTGTGTAGTCCCAGCCGTTTGTTGTAGTCCTTAAAGAGCTTTTTTTTTTTTTCAAAGCATATATCTCCCTTTGCTTTGAACTTTGAGTTTCAAAACTTTGCAGATGCTGTTTATGTTCAAACAGCAACATTACACACTAACTTAAGTTAAAAAAGTTCCAAATCTATATTACAAATCTTCTGAAGCCATGTGGTTCCACTGTGTGAGGAACATACTGAAATTTAAGTTAAATCTTAATGATTCACTGACTTTTATTATTAGAATAGACATTCTGCTTATTCTTATTTACTGCCTGTAGACTGAGTCCATCAACGTCCAAAGCTTCACAGTCCTGTACCTCTTCTTGGGTTGACATTTCACTTGGTAACATTGATGATCACGTATTTTCACATGTGCATAAGCAATGCTTTCCAATGCTTGTTTCTGCTTCTTCTTCGTCTGTGTTTGGATCCAGGGATTCTGTTCTTTTCAGAAGATGCTTAACAGGTCAGGTATTCAGATTAGTTAATTATGAATGAAATAATGCATGAAACGTGATTACTTCATATTACTGTAAATATTTTTTATTATTAATTTAAATAACACAAATTTAAACAAATGTCCTATCATGTATGCCTTTGAAAGACTGCTAAGCCAAACAGAGTGTGTACGGTGCAGAGCGACATATGTTGCCCCTCCCCAGGTGCAGCCCCGCCCTAGTAACCAACAGTAAATAAAGCAAGGCACACATAAATAATAATGGAGACAAAACTGTAATTAGTTACGATTGAGCAAGTTATTCATTTTTTAGAAGTGCAGCTTACAATTAAATGCAAGAAGAAGAAGAAATGCCGGATTTTTGATGAAGGCACTAGCCGCAAGAATGACGTCAGCAGGATTTTGGGGAGGTCGTAGTGACGAGACATTTTACTCAGAAGATTTGGCTATGACATTTCAGAGTGTCAGAGGCCACATTTGAAATGGTATGCGACATTATTGACACCATCAGCAGAAACAGTATGCGAATCAAAACAGGGTGATGGAAAGATAGCTGATGGTGGGGAAGCCTTGAGTCATAAATATTCAGATAAAACTATAATTATTTTGAATGCATTAGAAGTCTATGATGTCTTTAAGCCTCTTTAGGACTTCAGACATTTTACTTGATATTAGCTGATTTATAATATCACTGAGCAGTCTGTAATGAGCTCCTGATGCCAACAGTAATGAGGTGGTCCAAAGTGGTCCATTCACACAGAATACATGTCCACACCCCTGCTCTGACTCTCAGGATCTCTGCTCATTACTACATGCTGTTAAGATGTGATTTTCACCACTAGCTTGCTATCCTGAAGCCTCCAACATATTAAACCAAGTATTTGAGACAGAGTAGGAGCGTGCTGATAATTAGAGCCAGTGTAAACACCCATCGACACGCGTCCTCCATGTTTCTCAAGCACTTTCTGCACAGTTCTCCCCAAATAATCAAGAGCAACCCGCCGTGAAATGAAGGGAGTCCCTCCTAATAAATATTTGTTTTATATTTGGAATTAGCATAGAAAATGCAATTAGAACAAGAACATTTGCGTGCAGATTGTGAAATGGTGCATTCTGATAAAGATCCTCTGGTTTTAATTAGCTAGTTTCGATGAGCGTTTGAATGAAATGTAATCCTTGGATGACTTTTCTGGCAACGTCAGAAACTCTGAGACTGAATTAACCTTCCCATATTTCATTGCCAAAAAGCAGATTGTGTATCGCAAGAACTTTGTTCAGTTTAAAGCATGTGCAGATCAATTATTTCTTAACATTGGAGCCAAATTCCCTTTTAGAGAACAATACTATCCATATGATCTTCAGAGGTCAAATGAATAAAGACGGGTAAATTATTTTGACTTTACCTCTCCACATTTAATTGCCAAAGAAACATATAGAACATATAATTAGCTAAATGCATCTTAGGTATGGAAAAAGGTATCTTGCGGGCTATATTGTACTTTTTTTTACAGAATTGGGTTCCATATTATTTGAATAATCATAATATGAATCTTACCATCACTGGTCCGGCCAACAAATAAGTGTCATTAACATCTTAATGTTTGTGCACTTTAGTTAATATTACAATATCAGGCTTCAGAAATCCAATGATTTTTAAAATGAGCTGATTTTGCAGTTTCTTTTTGTTCTGGAGTTAAAGATTTGAGAGTGTTTTTGCTTTTATCAGGTGTTTGCAGGCAAACAGACGAAGAGGAGAAGAAGGTTCCAAATGACAAAAGTTTAATAATAATTTCCAAAACGGCAGGCAGGTAGTAACAAACACATCTAAACATAACGGTGACTGGACAAGGAGTGTAGGAGAAGGAACAACTTAAGTAGTAAACATACGAGGATAGTTAATCAAACACAGCAGATGCATACAAACTAATAATGATGGTAACCATGGGGACAGATGAGTGGCGGGAATCTGAACGAAGAAGACACGTGACAAATGAAAACAAACTGAAAGTCCATGAAAACAAAACTGACCAGAATGTTGTCCGAGCTTGAGAAAAACATTTAATATGGCTCTCATTTGGTACACAGTAATACTGGTTGCAATGGTATTATATTAAACTGCTATTTATTAATTGGCGAAGACAGGGGAGGGGGAGGGGGGGGGGGTTGGAGGAGGGCGAGGATGTGGCGAAGGGCTGTTGACAGGATGTGGCGAAGGGCTGGTGATGAAAGGGGTGGTGATGGCAGGATGACGAGACCCAGATGGTATTGGTGGAGGACTTCCGATGGCGCAGACCCAGAGCTCCACAGTGCTCACAGTGGAGACGAAGGCCGGAGGAGCCAAGATGGCATGGTTGCCGACATCTGGGGGACGACCAACAGAGACTGCGTTGGCGCTGGAGACCCAGGCAATATGGCGGCGACGAGCAGCGGAGGCACAGTCAAAGTACCAGAGGACAGGGGCGATGCGGAAGGAAACGAGGAACCCGCTGCATCCGTAGGGGAGGAGGAGTGGAGTGCAGAGTACATAGATAGAGCGACAAAGGGGAGCAAGTGGGACGAAAGAACCTGGTGAAGGGTTCCTGGTGGAGCCAAAGGTGGGAGGAGCTGGGACGGTGAGATGGAGCAAAGGGATCTGAGCCCGGAGGCGGAGCCGCAGGATCCTCTAGAACCGACATCCCGGAGATGCCACAGGACATAAAGACACGTCCTCTGGCAGGTTCAGAACATCTTTAGTTGATTGGATCTTCTTAATTATCACCCTGATGGTGGAAATTAGGATTTCCAATGCTTTAGCTATTTTCCTACAGAAACTTTCTATTTTGTAAAACTCAACAATCTCTTTTGCTGCACATCAGAAGTATATTCTTTGCTTGTACTCATTGTGATGCATAATTTAGGATTTTTTTCTTTGTGTTTCCTCATATTTATACTCCTGTGGAACAGGAAGACATAGCTAGACAATTGCATGCTCCTATTTTCACCTCCTATTCACCCTGGTGAATTTATTTTATTATGGGAATATACTTCAGAGATATTTCACTTATAAGAATTTACTTATAAGAATTGTGGCCAACATGCATTGGAGAAAAATGTGAGTTTCCCCCCACTTGTTTTATTTTAATGAACGATCAGATTGTGTGTTTTGTTTTTTGTTTTTAAAAAAAGATCAAAAGGATAAACAATGCAGATTTATTTTCACAGCCACCTTTGGTCATATATTTACCAAGGGTGTCAATATTAGTTATGGGCACTGTGTATATGAGTAGATTAAGGACATTGCTGCAATACCATCTAGCATTGCATAATGGACACTTCTGAATCATTCTTGTTAATAATCATATTCATATTCTTATCTCAGCTTTAAAGATGATCATTTTCCCTCTGGGTCTTATCTGTGTTTAAATTTCAGTCTGCTCATCTACAAACAATTATGCATGATGTTAAAGTAACAGCATATTTGGTACGATGACAGGTGTGAAAAAATACAGTAGCGGGAGGCTATAATGGTCTGTTGACATTTTCACCACCATATAAATTACTAATTATTTGTATGCCTACACTGTGTAGGTGGATGTTTGGTTAAAGTCACAGCGGAGCACATGTTCTATCTAAAATGTTTGTTTCTGTACTTATCCAAATGAAACAAAAATCACAATGGAGATTACCAATTATTTCTCTTAGATAGCAACACTCGCTCCCCGGGTGCCACAGCAAAAACAGCTGCTAATGCTCCGGGTGTGTGTATCCATGGTTTGCAATGTGTGTTTACTACTCACTGCTCCTTATCTCTGTGCACTAACTTGAATGGGTTAAATGCAGAGTACAAATTCTGAGTATGGATTACCCTACTTGGCCTTCACATGTCATTTCAATTCTAGAGATCTCAGCAGTGTCTCAAAGTGACACTGATTCGTCTGATTTGTCTGATTTGACTGATTTGACTGATTTGTCTGATTTGACTGATTTGTCTGATTTGTCTGATTAGTCTGATTTGACTGATTCGTCTGATTTGTCTGATTTGACTGATTTGTCTGATTTGTCTGATTTGACTGATTTGTCTGATTTGACTGATTTGTCTGATTTGACTGATTTGTCTGATTTGACTGATTTGACGGATTTGTCTGATTTGACTGATTTGACTGATTTGTCTGATTTGACTGATGTCTGATTTGTCTGATTTGACTTATTTGTCTGATTTGACTGATTTGTCTGATTTGACTGATTTGTCTGATTTGACTGATTTGTCTGATTTGTCTGATTTGACTGATTTGTCTGATTAGTCTGATTTGTCTGATTTGACTGATTTGACTGATTCGTCTGATTTGTCTGATTTGACTGATTCGTCTGATTTGACTGATTTGTCTGATTTGACTGATTTGTCTGATTTGACTGATTTGTCTGATTTGACTGATTTGACGGATTTGACTGATTTGTCTGATTTGTCTGATTTGACTGATGTCTGATTTGTCTGATTTGACTTATTTGTCTGATTTGACTGATTTGTCTGATTTGACTGATTTGTCTGATTTGTCTGATTTGACTGATTTGTCTGATTTGTCTGATTTGACTGATTTGTCTGATTAGTCTGATTTGTCTGATTTGACTGATTCGTCTGATTTGTCTGATTTGACTGATTTGACTGATTTGACTGATTTGTCTGATTTGACTGATTCGTCTGATTTGTCTGATTTGACTGATTTGACTGATTTGTCTGATTTGACTGATTTGTCTGATTTGACTGATTTGACTGATTTGTCTGATTTGACTGATTTGTCTTATTTGACGGATTTGTCTGATTTGACTGATTTGACTGATTTGTCTGATTTGACTGATTTGACTGATGTCTGATTTGTCTGATTTGACTTATTTGTCTGATTTGACTGATTTGTCTGATTTGACTGATTTGACTGATTTGACGGATTTGTCTGATTTGTCTGATTTGACTGATTTGTTTGATTTGACTGATTTGTCTGATTTGACTAATTTGTCTGATTTGTTTGATTTGACTGATTTGACTGATTTGACTTATTTGACTGTTTTGTCTGATTTGACTGATTTGACTGATTTGTCTGATTTGACTTATTTGACTGATTTGTCTGATTTGACTAATTTGTCTGATTTGACTGATTTGTCTGATTTGACTGATTTGTCTGATTTGACTTATTTGACTGATTTGTCTGATTTGACTGATTTGTCTGATTTGACTGATTTGACTGATTTGTCTGATTTGTCTGATTTGACTTATTTGACTGATTTGTCTGATTTGACTGATGTCTGATTTGACTGATTTGTCTGATTTGACTGATGTCTGATTTGACTGATTTGTCTGATTTGACTGATTTGTCTGATTTGACTGATGTCTGATTTGACTGATTTGTCTGATTTGACTGATTTGACTGATTTGACTGATGTCTGATTTGACTGATTTGACTGATTTGTCTGATTTGACTGATTTGTCTGATTTGACTGATTTGTCTGATTTGTCTGATTTGACTTATGACTGATTTGTCTGATTTGACTTATTTGACTGATTTGTCTGATTTGACTGATGTCTGATTTGTCTGATTTGTCTGATTTGACTGATGTCTGATTTGATTGATTTGTCTGATTTGACTGATTTGTCTGATTTGACTGATTTGTCTGATTTGACTGATGTCTGATTTGACTGATTTGTCTGATTTGACTGATTTGTCTGATTTGACTGATTTGACTGGTGTCTGATTTGACTGATTTGTCTGATTTGACTGATTTGACTGATGTCTGATTTGTCTGATTTGACTGATGTCTGATTTGACTGATTTGTCTGATTTGACTGGTGTCTGATTTGACTGATTTGACTGATTTGACTGATTTGACTGATGTCTGATTTGTCTGATTTGACTGATGTCTGATTTGACTGATTTGTCTGATTTGTCTGATTTGACTGATGTCTGATTTGACTGATGTCTGATTTGTCTGATTTGACTGATGTCTGATTTGACTGATGTCTGATTTGACTGATTTGTCTGATTTGACTTATTTGACTTTTACATCTGTCATCAATGGGGGGTTGTTTGGCTTAAGCATCCATATATGGACAAAGATACTCTACCATTCATAAAATCGGGGTCAATAATTTTAGATTTAAGATTTATTTTATTAAAGATTTATTTAAAAAATAAAAATAATAAATTAATACTTGTGTTCATCAAGAGTTTGTTTAACTTCAAAATATGTTTATAATGTCACAAAAAAGATTTGTATTTCAAATAAAGGCTTCTTTTGTTCTTTTAAATCATCAAAGAATCCTTGATGTAAATGCATTTGAGGATCCATCTGAGGATCATCATTATCCATAAGAAAATACACAGATGTAATCTCTTTTATAGTTCTAGTGTTTCTCCCGGACATCAATGGGATTTAATGGAGAGCAAATGCAGTCTCCTGCTTCTCAGTGGTTCTCCTGAAAAAAGACATTCCCTGAAGTTTAAAATTCCTTCAAGTGAAAATCATCTGATCTGCTAATCCATATTCATTTTACAGCTGTAATCTTTTAGTGTGTTAACAATTGACCCACATGGGTCAGTATTTATTTCTGCTAAAGAAACATCTGAGCAACATTCATACTTAGAATCAAACTAAGAAGTCTCTCAAGATATCAACATTTTAGCAACAAAATCTTCCTGTGGGTATTTGTTTGGTGATGAATGATTAAATAAGCAAATTTGTGTGTGTGTGTGTGTGTGTGCGTGCGTGCGTGCGTGCGTGCGTGCGTGCGTGCGTGCGTGCGTGTGCGCCCTTGTTTACATTACATTGTGGGGACCAAATGTCCCCATAAGGATAGTAAAACCTGAGATCACCTACATTGGGGCAGTGTAGGGGGATATAAAATACGGTTTATACGGTATAAAAACCATTACGTCTATGGAGAGTCCCCACAAAGACAGTGAACCAGACGTGTGTGTGTGTGTGTAAATGTGTCATTTTTGCAGCACTAGTTTAGTAGCACCACAGAGTCAAAAGTGTTGCACTTTTCCTGGGAATCAAGCTACATATAAGATTCAAGATAACAGAAAGCATTGTGAAATAATGACCTTTCATATCTAATACAGCGGCCCTCTCTCTTTTCCCCAAAGTTGACCTTGTTGTCATGTTTCTTCATGCAAGTGTGTGATTACAGGCATCAGCCGTCCTTTTGTGAACTGGCCAGTATTGACTATATTATTTTGCAGTGCCTCATGCAAGTGTGGGATAAAAGCTGAAATGAAGTGTTCTTCAGTGATCAGGAAGAATTGCATAATGCCTGTCACTTTCCTCCATGCAGCTGTACTCATCGACTCTTTGCTTTATCGCCGCTCGTTTCTCATCAGCACTTTCTCGTGGACCTTCGCCTGACCGTCAGCGGGGACTTCTGCAGAAACGGCCCTCTATCATCTGCTCTCAGCTGGTACTGATGCCTCTGATCGGAGCTTTGAAAGGTGTTGCCGTAGTAACCACACTTCCTCAGCAGTGCACCGTTAAAGACTGTTGATTGATGCTCCAGGATCGTGACTGTCTGCGTACAGCAGCTAGCGTCTCACTGAGTTCCTTTTGAGACTGTAAAAAGTTGATTAATGAGGTTGACTAGTTTATTTAGATTTTTTCTTTAGCACAGAGGGTTTAAGGAGCATGTAGTTAGAGACAGCTTCTCAGAGGTGATTGTAACACGCTGACAGCAATGTGACAGGCTGTTAGCATGCTAAACTCTTTCTGGGAAGTGTCTGTAAATAAATCCCCTTTAAAACACCAACCACTACAACCAACAAAGCACCAACTGTGTAACAAAAATACATTTCATGACAATTACTCAATTACTTGGACTTCTGATCACATGGCATCAATCTTCTCCTTATAATCCTTGAGGTTTATTTATTAATTTAGACAAATTGATATTTACACAGATGAGCCAAAACATTATGATATAATATGCAGCTGCCCCTCCACGTGCTGCCTAAAAAGCACCGACCCGCCAGGGCACGGCCTACAAGAGCCCCGAAGGTGTCCTGTGGTTTTTGGCACCAAAATGTAAGCAGAAGATCCTGTATGTTTCGAGGTGGAGCCATGTGGATTGAACCTGTTGGTCCAGGACATCCCAAAGATGCTCAACTGGATTGAGATCTGGGGAAATTAGGAATTTCTCCCACTGAAATGTTCCTCAAACCATTTCTGATCAATGTGTGCAGTGTGGCATGGTAAATGGTAAATGGTAAATGGACTGCATTTATATAGCGCTTTTATCCAAAGCGCTTTACATTTTTGCCTCACATTCACCCATTCATACACCGACGGCGATGTCAGCCATGTAAGGCGCCATCCAGCTCGTCGGGAGCAGCTGGGGTTAGGTGTCTTGCTCATGGACACCTCGACACTTGGTCAAGTGGAACCGGGGATTGAACCACCAACCTTCTGGTTTGTAGACAACCTACATGAACCACTGAGCCACTGCCGCATGGTGCATTATCTTGATGAAAGAGGTTTCTTCCACCAGGGAATACCACTTTCTTGAAGGGGGTTCCTGGTCTGTAACAATTTTTAGGTCAGTGGCACATGTCAAATTTATGTCCACAACATAGGCCGAACATTGCCCAGAGCATCACACTCCCTCTGCCGGCTTCTCATTGTCCCACAGTGACCCTGGTTCATCACTTCCCCAGGTAAACGCAGCTCACGTACATGGTCATCCATGTGGTGTAAATTAAAACGAGACTCATCGGATTAGGGCGACCTTTTTCCACCGCTCCACGGTCCAGTTCTGACGCTGTCATCATAGGCGCTTTGATTGGTCTACGTCTACAGCCCTAACGCTAGCCTGACAAGCCAGACCCACATCAAGATGTTTGGTCTGGAAACTCACCATTGACAGCTCAATCCGAGGGGCGGGATAAACGGTTGTCTTTCAAACTCCCTCTGCATGGCGTGCAAGCAATTGGATTGTGCTACAACCAACCAGAACTAGTTAAAAGATAAAATTTTAGTTGTATCCGGTCAGCAAAACTCAGAACACATCTTCCCTTCTTAAGAATGACTTCAGTGCCGTTGTTTTCTCAGAGAAAAGCTTAACTCCAAGTCTTCCAGAGTCGTGGTCAAAGCTGATTCGAAAGACCGCCGCTCGCCAGTTTCTGTGTTTACTAGAAGCACGCGTAACGCGGCCATCATTGTTAAGCCACGCCCACCGACTCTATACACGATGTGATTGGCCCGACCAGAGTTGAGAGTTGCTAGACGACACTCGCGGGCAGATTAGATTTGCTGCCGCTAGGGTGTGTCTAGATTTCTAGGCTACCCTAACACATCAGAGTGTTGTGACACATTCCTCACATAACCATCATTAAAGTTTTGTGTGCCACAATAGACCTTCTGTTGGCTCGGACCAGACAGGATTACCTTTGTTGCCCTTGTACATCAATGAGCCTTGGGCATCCAACACCCTGTAGCCAGTTTGTGTCTGTGCCTCCTCACACCACTGTTGGTAAAATCTCACAACTGCTGACTGTGAGAAACACACAAGCCTTGCCATTTCAGATATAATCTGACCCTATCGCCTTGCCATAACAATTTGGCCCTGCATCCAACATGTTGATTATGAGAACTGATTGCTTGCTTACTATCTGATCTACTCAGACCTTGGTGTTGTTAGGAGATGATCGACAGTATTCTTTTTTGTCCTTCAGATGTGTCTCAGTTCTATTTAGTGTAAATCATTTTAAAATATTTCATGTATTTGGGCATTTCTAATCATAAATAAAGCATTGTGTGCAGAATTCAAATGGGTCAGATATGTTTTCTGGTCTGCGTCGACTCACTCAAATGATCCGCTCTGTGCTATTGTCTCTGGACTGGAAAAGACTGTGTCCGTTCTGGGGTTTGCATGACATGACATTAACGTGAGATCAGACTTCATTTGCCCCAATGGAATGATATTTACACTGTCTGAATCATTCCCTATCCCCTATACAGTGCACTATGTGCCATTCACCATGTAGAAAATATTAAATGTGTGAACAAGCGGTTTTCACTGCAGCTAGTGTCTTTTTATAATGTAGGGGGCGGAAAGCTTTATAGAGATCTTTTGATTGGACAGAAAATCGATTGAGAAGCTGAAGTACATGGATGTCAAAATTATTGATCCATATTGGCAGAAGGGGACGCGTCCAGCTAAAAGACGCCTGCTTTCGTTTCCATTTAACTTATTTTGAATGCAAGTACAAATTCCTTTGTGAATGAACCCTGAGATCTATCTATCTATCTATCTATCTATCTATCTATCTATCTATCTATCTATCTATCTATCTATCTATCTATCTATCTATCTATCTATCTATCTATCTATCTATCTATCTATCTATCTATCTATCTATCTATCTATCTATCTATCTATCTGTCTGTCTGTCTGTCTGTCTGTCTGTCTGTCTGTCTGTCTGTCTGTCTGTCTGTCTGTCTGTCTGTCTGTCTGTCTGTCTGTCTGTCTGTCTATCTGTCTGTCTGTCTGTCTGTCTGTCTGTCTGTCTGTCTGTCTGTCTAGCTCGTCTGTCTATCTGTCTGTCTGTCTGTCTATCTATCTAGCTATCATCTGTCTGTCTGTCTGTCTATCTATCTAGCTATCATCTATCTGTCTGTCTGTCTGTCTATCTATCTAGCTATCATCTATCTGTCTGTCTGTCTGTCTATCTATCTAGCTATCATCTATCTGTCTGTCTGTCTGTCTATCTAGCTATCATCTATCTGTCTGTCTGTCTGTCTATCTAGCTATCATCTATCTGTCTGTCTGTCTGTCTGTCTGTCTATCTAGCTATCATCTATCTGTCTGTCTGTCTGTCTATCTATCTAGCTACCATCTATCTGTCTGTCTGTCTGTCTGTCTGTCTATCTAGCTATCATCTATCTATAAATAAATAAATACACACAAGCATGTACATATTTAAGAAATAATTACATGAATATACTGTATATATTTTATATCATTTTCTTGCATATACATTTTTTAATGTAAAAATATAACATTTTTCTTAAATATATACATGCATTTGTGTGCATTTAAAATGTACATACATAACAATTATACACAGTACACACACATATATTATGTAAGCACAAACTTTTTTTTTGGATGCAATTCATTGTGATTAACTGTTACTAATACATTACTAATTTTAATATAATTGTTAAGAAATGAAAACGAAACACTCTCCGCCATCATCCATATGATCACTGACCGGTTATGGGCATGTCATATAATTATAGATGTTATCTGTCACTGGTGGATTAATAAATGATAATATGGTGACTTTGTGAAATGGTGATCCTAATTAGACAGATTCCATGCACATATTAGCCTATGCTAATCACAAGATTAACCTCAGGGCCAAAGGTTTCATTGGCTCTTTCCCAAGGTGATTACTGTAATGAGACCAAGAACTTATTCATCTGTGAATTTTGTGATATAGAATCCATTTGCATGCATGTATCAAAGCATGACGGTAAGCAAATATTTAGGCTGGATTTTCAGGGATGCGTTTGTCAGGTTTTAGGCCTTTTTGTTCAGAGGGAATCAAGGTGCATGAAGTTATTTATAGATGAAGAACAATTTGCTCCGTAATGACATCAGGCCATGCATCATTTCTCCCAGACGAGTGTTAGCATTTGTGGCCGGGCCCATTAACACATTATAATGGAACTGTGACATTGACATGCCTCAGAGGGTAGACACACTCACGCACGTTCGGGCTTCTATTAACATAGATCACAGCTTGTGTACGCTGATTGATAGAACATCCTTGTTTTATTTACGGTATTGTTAGCCGCAGGTAAATAAGGCAGCCTAATCTGGGCCCGTCACTCACATTCCCCACAGGAGCCAGAGGCCCTATCAGAGATCTGCTCCCGACCTCTGGCCAGCCAGCCGGAAAATTATCCATTGTGGATTCATTCAAAGGTGTGTTTGTGTTAGAGTGCCTGTGTGCGTTAGGGAGAGATTGTAAATGGATGGAAATTGTGAATAAGTTTGGAAATGATAAACAAAACCTCAACAAACTGTCTGTTACGGTGACTGTGGAGCGCACACATGCTGGGTATTACAGTTATGTACACTTACGTGATTTAGGACACTTTGCAGACTTAAAGGAATACTTTTACCTAATACAAAACAATGGTAACACTTTAGAATAATGGTCCATCATTAATGCAGTGACTTTTATTATTACACACACAGGGACGCAGCACACAAACATTTTTAAATATTAAAAATAAAGGGCCGAACAGAAAAATCCTCTCTGTAGAAGCGCTCAGGTTTTCCGCTCACAAATTCCACCATGTAAATAGCAACTCCTCCATGTTCCCTCCCAGGGAATGGGAGATGAGACTCTGATTGGTTTATTCCATGTTATTCCAAAACACACCCATGGCTCATTAAGGGACTAGGTACAACCCTTTTGGACCATGCGCCAGGCACAAAGACCATTTTTTCCTTCGTTAAACCAGCAAAAGTTGATTCAGACTAAGTGCACCCATGCCATGAGTTTCAGACCATGCGCTCAGATCGTTGAAATAGGGCCCAGAGAGAGAAAGAGAGAATCTATCAGCCCATCCATCTGTCCGTTCGTCTTTCTGTATTTTTTGATGATCAAATGAAATCAGAAACCTGCATGTATAAATTCAAGAATATGGCTTGGTCTCCAAGTAGGATTGAAGTGCCTGATAAGTACCATAATTATCTACTTCACGGTTCTCATCAGCTTTCTCAAGTCACTGTTTGTTCAGTACAGCACACTTGACAGCAGGGTCTTAAGCCCCTCACAATCAGCCTTTGCATAATATGATTTCACGTGCACCAGGTTGATTTATTCTCTGCATGATACATTTCTGTCAATGAAATAAGGAATGTATACCACTGAATATGAAGAACATCTGTTTGTGTGTTCCTGCACCATCTGTGTCTAGATCCGTCTGACATTAAAGGGTTTGTTCACCCAAAAATGAAATTGATGTCATTAATGACTCACCCTAATGTCGTTCCACACCCGTAAGACCTCCGTTCATCTTCAGAACACAGTTTAAGATATTATATATTTAGTCCAAGAGCGTATCCAAGTGTATGCACACTATACTGTCCATGTCCAGAAAGGGAATAAAAATGTTATCAAAGTAGTCCATATGTGACATCAGTGGGTTAGTTTGAATCTCTTGAAGCATCGAAAATACATTTTGGTCCCAAAATCACAAAAGCTACAACTTTATTCAGCATTGTCTTCTCCTCCGCGTTTGTTTTCAAACCTCAAATAAAGATTCAAATGGTTATGAATCAGCGGATTGATTCATGATTCGGATCGCGTGTCAAACTGCAGAAATCACGTGACATTGGCGATCCGAATCATGAATCAATACCCTGATTCATGACTGTTCGAATCTTTATTTGAGGACTTGAAAACAATATGGAACGCCATTAGGGGAGTCATTAATTACATGAATGTCATTTTTGGGTGAACTAACCCTTTACATTTTATTTCTTGGAACATGCAAGGGATAAGCTGCAGTTAACCGGTCATTATGTAAACCCAGACAAGGTGATCAGGATCCCTCAAAGCAGTACAATATCCCACTTTTTCCATGGCTACTTACTAAATCTCATAATTCCACACTGACTCGTACACTGTAAAAAAAAAAAAATTGCTCCAGTTGAAAATTTTCAAGTGACTGATCACATCTACATTTTTCAGTTAGCCAAATTGAATTCCTGTGATTTAAATTGCATCGATTCACAGAATTTCAATTTGGCCAACTGAAAAATGTATTAATTCACAGAATTTCAGTTCGGCCAACTGAAAAATTTAGTCACTAGAAAATTTTCAATTGGAGCAATTTTTTTTTTTTACAGTGTATTACTCTTAAATGCTCAGCCCATTCACCTCCTGTTGAGGTCCTCAGGTCGTTTCCTCTGGGTGTTTAGACTTTTCCACCCTGTTCTCCAGCTAGTGTACATATTAAACTAACCCATTAAAATAAAGCTAAAAGACAAGAGTTACTAAAGGCAGCGTGGCTGGTAGTATTTTACCATTATCTCTGAGTGATTGTGGTGTGTGATGTACTGGTGTGCAGACAGAAGAGTTAGTCAATGCTCAAATGAATCAATCAGCCACTGAGGCATGGACGCGAGGTGTGGCGAGTTGGTGGTTTTTGTAGCTCTTCTTAGAGAAGCTGTGCTCACCAATTTCACAGTGTTTCCTCCATATGGTTTAAGATACAGTGTTGTTCTGCTCGCCCTGTGATCAGATTTCTTTAACTGACAACATGTAAGGGGACTCTATAGGGACCATTGATTTCTAGCAAATGCACCTTTACTTCCTGTTGTCAGATTTTATTTATTTAATAGCAGGATTCAGACCTTGATATTGAATAGAGATCTAGTTACATTGGTGTTTTTCTGAAAGGTACAGAATGTTTTCATGCTACAATTAAGGCTTTTATCTCAAAAGGTCAAGGACATTTTGATTCCTTATGTGTTGGTGCCTTTTAAATACCAGAGCTATGAATCTGACTAAACCTGTAAGGAATATTCCCCAAAAAAAGAAGTGGTAGCACTTTACAATAAGGCTTCATTAGTTAACATTAGTTAATGCATTAGTTAACATTAAAAGTGTACTGTGTAACTTTTCCGTCCGCTAGAGGGCACCTATTCAAATCAAAGGCGTAGTTTGATGACACCAATTTTGAGCTCAGCATCTTGGGACATGTGGTCTTCACCTCACAGCCGGTGGAAAAGAATCAGAATAGGACACGGGCAGAAATCATGTTGATGGATGCGGTTATTACACTAACCCAAAGTATAACCCAAAAATGTTGGGTTGTTTTAACCCAATGTTGGGTCAAATATGGACTAACCCAGCAATTGGGTTGTTTTAACCCAATGTTGGGTCAAATATGGACTAACCCAGCAATTGGGTTGTTTTAATCCTGCGGTTGGGTTAAATATTTGCTTAAGACAACCCAATAGCTGAGTTAATACAACCCAATTGATGGGTTAGTCCATATTTAACCCAACATTTGGTTGTTTTTTACCCAGAATTTTTTAGAGTGTAACATTACTGTAGTATGAAGCAGAGCAGGACCGAGGGTTGAGGAGCTGAGCACAGCCGCTGGAGCGATTGTTAATGAGATGAACAACACACGGCTCGCGAGCAGCGTGACTTTTATTACGACAGGATGCGGGACAGTCATCAGGTGCCGGCACTATTTCCACTTTTCCGGTCATGAGTATGAGGTAACGCTGCTCTGTTTATCATATTAGATACATATGTTGAAAATGATGTTATGACATTGTATATTCACTCGGTGGCTGCTGTGACACTTGTTCACACTGCTAAGAGTAAAGCGTTTCTGCAGAATAAAACCGGAAACCGAGCGGAACGCAGATATAACGCCATTGACTGGCAACTCCCTCAGGCGTCCCAGTTCATTGGTTAAAATAGCAATTTTCTCACAATTTACAAATAGTTGGAAACATTTGGGATATTTTACTGCAAACAGAGTGCACAACATAGTGCACCTTTAAAGGTCCCGTTCTTCGCGTGTAAAAAAAACCAGTATTTTTCACACAATTTACTGTATACCACTGTTTCCTCTGTCCTAAAAACGGCCTGATGATTTGCTTGTTCTATGAAGTCCCTCCTTCAGAAATACGTAACGAGTTCTGATTGGGCCAGCGCTTCCCGTGTTACCATAACGGGGCGATGCAAGCGCTAAATGCGCGCTCTTCTCCACGTGGGAGAGCAACAAGACCACGCCCCCTATTTTGCGTGTTCTTGTGGGCGGAGGGTTAGTCAACAAACAGTTCTAGTGACGTCATTACATCCCTGCACTTCCTGCTGTAGTCCAAACCGGCCGCTCGCTGTAGGCTTTGAAAGGGAACTTCTGTTAAATAAAATATCTCACTTGGCATTGAACTTTGAGCTTTATAATTTTACAGGTATTATTTATGCTCTAACAGCAACATTACACACTAACTAAAGTTTGAAAGATGGAATCGCGAAGAACGGGACCACACCACAGTTCAGCATTATAATCTTTGTTAATGTTAGTTAATAAAAACTCCAGCTGTTCATTGTTTGTTCATGTTAGTTTGCAGTGTATAAAATAATGTTAACAATATTTTAAATAAAGGTAAATGTTGAAATTAACATTAACAAAGATAAATAAATGCTTTATAAGTGCATGTCATTATTAGTTCATGTTAACTAATGAACCTTATTGTAAAGTGCTACCCAAAAAAATCAAGTAACATTTTATTAATTGCGTGTAAGGAATACACACAAGGAACCTGTAAAAGAAAAACTGTCCACATTTACATTTACATTTAATCATTTAGCAGACGCTTTTATCCAAAGCGACTTACAAAAAAGGGGAGAGCAATAGAAGCAACGAAACAGACAAGGCCAACAACCTGTAAGAGCTGTAAGAAGTCTCAGTTAATTAGCACAATACACAATTGTTTTTATTTTTTTTATTTTTTATTTTCTATAGACATCTACAACAAAAACTCACGTACGCAAAATACAGAACACTGGATTTTGATAGCTATGATAACTATGTAACATACCCGCCTGAAGGCACTATTAAATCCCTATTAAATACTGTGTGTGTCCGTGTGCCTGTGTGTGTGTGTAAATATAATTCATTAAAATAAGTAATTAAGTAATTTATGAGTATTTATTTTTTATATGAATGCATCCTGATATTATTTAGTTT
This sequence comes from Pseudorasbora parva, assembly GCF_024679245.1. Lineage (NCBI taxonomy): Eukaryota > Metazoa > Chordata > Actinopteri > Cypriniformes > Gobionidae > Pseudorasbora > Pseudorasbora parva. The sequence goes on along the minus strand of NC_090188.1, from coordinate 7,383,832 downwards.
TATGTCGTCATGAAATACATTTGTTTGGAAAATGTGTTGAATTGCCATGCAAATAATATGAAGTTCTTAGGAGAGAAATCATAATGGTCCTAAATGGATTTCTGTAAATGTGCAAACTTCTTTTTGACAATTATTTTTATTATTTTATGATTCAAACCTCGGCTCTTATGTTCCTTTTAATCATGTTGTGCTGCGGGAAATCTCTTGCCAACACAATAACATCTTGTGCTTCTAAACATACATGACAGTTTATTCATAATGCTCTTAGTTCTTCCAATAAGACGAGTGCTATCTGTTAATATAATCTATTTTTCCCCACAGTCATATAAACATCAGCAGAGATACCCTGGGCAATTTTCTTCTAAGTCAAATTGAGGGGGAAGCTGGTCTTTTCCCAAACTAATGATAATGTGTCTTTAGCCTGCGAGGAATCTATGATGAATGGTTTAATATCTTTTGATGCGAACTGAGAGTAATTTGCAGAAAAATAAATGAGGGTAAAGTATGGACATTTGGGGAAGTCTCAGAACTGGGAGAATCTGTCATGAGCACTTATAACCATATGACACTGTCCGCATGGAGTCCTTTAATGACGCACCCGAGTGTGACAGCGAGAGAGAGAAATATTTAAGGTGTTCTTATAGATATCACCTCTCAGAAATTATTTTCTCTGCACTCAAACATATGCAGAATTGAGCTCTAACCCCACTGAGCTGCCTACCGCTAATACTGACAGCTGCCTCCTCAGGGAACATCCTTATTCAGAACAGGCAGTAACTGATTTGATTTCAGCAGAGTCTGGCATTAGCATGTTGCTAATCTAAAATTGCGATACTCTAATAACCTTCAAAATGCAGAGCACAAACAAGTGAAGGTATACCACAAAAGAAGGTAGCATAATCAAGCTTTTATGCATGAAATTCTGCCTAGGTAGGCGGCTTATTAGGATTTGGCACAGAGCCATACGGTACAAGTCCTTAGGTTGAGTTTAATTTATATCAGATCAGGCATGTGGTGTACACACACATCCACTCGTGCAGCTGTGTTGGACTGCACACATGCAATTCCAAACATTTTCACAGTGCTGTAATTACACAATTATGCTGGGATTATATCATCTTGAACACATATTAGTGCATGAGTGCTCAGCTGGGAAAAAATAACACTTCTGAATAACATTTATTAAAGCTAATTTATCTATTGCATTAGTAAATCAGCTCATTTGCAGTGCTAACACATCATCATGCGTCAATACTAGGGTTGGGTACGGTTCACGTTTAATTAACCGGTATCTGTTCCGCTACCTGGAATTCAGAGCCGCTACGCAACGGTAGCCGTTACCTTTTTTTGGTACTTTGGGGAGATTTACCTAACTGTGAAGAAACTGTAAGTCATTTATAGAAGTGTTCACACGAAAAAATTTTCTTGTAATCAAATGAAGACATAAATACGGTGGCCCAGTAGTGCACACAACAAAAAAGCCACCACACAACGAAAACGCCACAACACAACGAAAACGCCACAACACAACGAAAACGCCACAACACAACAAAAACGCCACAACAAAACGAAAACGCCACAACACAACAAAAAAGCCACCACACAACGAAAACGCCACAACAAAACAAAAACGCCACAACACAACAAAAACGCCACAACACAACGAAAACGCCACAACAAAACGAAAACGCCACAACACAACAAAAACGCCACCACACAACGAAAACGCCACAACAAAACAAAAACGCCACAACACAACGAAAACGCCACAACACAACGAAAACGCCACAACACAACGAAAACGCCACAACACAACAAAAACGCCACCACACAACGAAAACGCCACAACAAAACAAAAACGCCACAACACAACAAAAACGCCACAACACAACGAAAACGCCACAACACAACGAAAACGCCACAACACAACAAAAACGCCACCACACAACAAAAACGCCACCACACAACGAAAACGCCACAACAAAACAAAAACGCCACAACAAAACAAAAACGCCACAACACAACAAAAACGCCACAACAAAACGAAAACGCCACAACAAAACGAAAACGCCACAACACAGCGGAAACGCCACAACACAACGAAAACGCCACCACACAACGAAAACGCCACAACACAACGAAAACGCCACAACACAAGGAAAACGCCACAACACAACTGAAGCGCCACAACACAACGGAAACGCCACAACACAACTGAAACGCCACAACACAACTGAAACGCCACAACACAACGAAAACGCCACAACACAACTGAAACGCCCCAACACAACAGAAACACCACAACACAACAGAAACACCACAACACAACGAAAACGCCACAACACAACTGAAACGCCACAACACAGCTGAAACGCTACAACACAACTGAAACGCCACAACACAACGGAAACGCCACAACACAACTGAAACGCCACAACACAACGAAAATGCCACAACACAACTGAAACGCCACAACACAACGTAAACGCCACAACACAACGAAAACGCCACCACACAACTGAAACGCCACCACACAACTGAAACGCCACAACACAACGGAAACGCCACAACACAACGGAAACGCCACAACACAACGGAAACGCCACCACACAACTGAAACGCCACAACACAACGGAAACGCCACAACACAACGGAAACGCCACAACACAACTGAAACGCCACAACACAACGAAAACGCCACAACACAACGGAAACGCCACAACACAACGGAAACGCCACAACACAACTGAAACGGCACCACACAACTGAAACGCCACAACACAACGGAAACGCCACAACACAACGGAAACGCCACAACACAACGGAAACGCCACAACACAACGGAAACGCCACAACACAACTGAAACGCCACAACACAACGGAAACGCCACAACACAACGAAAACACCACAACACAACTGAAACGCCACAACACAACTGAAACGCCACAACACAACGGAAACGCCACAACACAACGGAAACGCCACAACAAAACGGAAACGCCACCACACAACGAAAACGCCACAACAAAACGGAAACGCCACCACACAACGAAAACGCCACAACACAACGGAAACGCCACAACACAACGAAAACGCCACAACACAACGGAAACGCCACCACACAACGGAAACGCCACAACACAACGGAAACGCAACAACACAACGGAAACGCCACAACACAGCTGAAACGCCACAACAACACAACGGAAACGCCACAACACAACGGAAACGCCACAACACAACGGAAACGGCACAACACAACGGAAATGCCACAACACAACGAAACCGCCACAACACGACGGAAACGCCACCACACAACTGAAACGCCACAACACAACACAACTGAAAGGCCACAACACAACGGAAACGCCACCACACAACTGAAACGCCACAACACAACGGAAACGCCACCACACAACTGAAACGCCACAACACAACGGAAACGCCACAACACAACGGAAACACCACAACACAACGGAAACGCCACCACACAACTGAAACGCCACAACACAACAGAAACGCCACAACACAACGGAAACGCCACAACACAACGAGACCGCCACCACACAACTGAAACGCCACAACACAACTGAAACGCCACAACACAACGGAAACGCCACCACACAACGAAAACGCCACAACACAACTGACACGCCATAACACAACTGAAACGCCACAACACAACTGAAACGCCACCACACAACTGAAACGCCACAACACAACGGAAACGCCACAACACAACGGAAACGCCACAACACAACGGAAACGCCACAACACAACTGAAACGCCACAACACAACTGAAACGCCACAACACAAGTGAAACGCCACAACACAACGAAAACGCCACAACACAACTGAAACGCCACAACACAAGTGAAACGCCACAACACAACTGAAACGCCACAACACAACTGAAACGCCACAACACAACGGAAACGCCACAACACAACTGAAACGCCACAACACAACGGAAACGCCACAACACAACTGAAACGCCACAACACAACGGAAACGCCACAACACAACGGAAACGCCACAACACAACTGAAACGCCACAACACAACTGAAACGCCCCAACACAACTGAAACGCCACAACACAACGAAAACGCCACAACACAACGGAAACGCCACAACTTAACGGAAACGCCACAGCACAACGGAAACGCCACAACACAACGGAAACGCCACAACACAACGGAAACGCAACAACACAACGGAAACGCCACAACACAGCTGAAACGCCACAACAACACAACGGAAACGCCACAACACAACGGAAACGCCACAACACAACGGAAACGGCACAACACAACGGAAATGCCACAACACAACGAAACCGCCACAACACGACGGAAACGCCACCACACAACTGAAACGCCACAACACAACACAACTGAAAGGCCACAACACAACGGAAACGCCACCACACAACTGAAACGCCACAACACAACGGAAACGCCACCACACAACTGAAACGCCACAACACAACGGAAACGCCACAACACAACGGAAACACCACAACACAACGGAAACGCCACCACACAACTGAAACGCCACAACACAACAGAAACGCCACAACACAACGGAAACGCCACAACACAACGAGACCGCCACCACACAACTGAAACGCCACAACACAACTGAAACGCCACAACACAACGGAAACGCCACCACACAACGAAAACGCCACAACACAACTGACACGCCATAACACAACTGAAACGCCACAACACAACTGAAACGCCACCACACAACTGAAACGCCACAACACAACGGAAACGCCACAACACAACGGAAACGCCACAACACAACGGAAACGCCACAACACAACTGAAACGCCACAACACAACTGAAACGCCACAACACAAGTGAAACGCCACAACACAACGAAAACGCCACAACACAACTGAAACGCCACAACACAAGTGAAACGCCACAACACAACTGAAACGCCACAACACAACTGAAACGCCACAACACAACGGAAACGCCACAACACAACTGAAACGCCACAACACAACGGAAACGCCACAACACAACTGAAACGCCACAACACAACGGAAACGCCACAACACAACGGAAACGCCACAACACAACTGAAACGCCACAACACAACTGAAACGCCCCAACACAACTGAAACGCCACAACACAACGAAAACGCCACAACACAACGGAAACGCCACAACTCAACGGAAACGCCACAGCACAACGGAAACGCCACAACACAACGGAAACGCCACAACACAACGGAAACGCCACAACACAACTGAAACGCCACAACACAACTGAAACGCCACAACACAACGGAAACGCCACAACTCAACGGAAACGCCACAACACAACGAAAACGCCACAACACAACGGAAACACCACAACTCAACGGAAACGCCACAACACAACGAAACCGCCACAACACAACGGAAACACCACAACACAACTGAAACGCCACAACACAACGAAAACGCCACAACACAACTGAAACGCCACAACACAACTGAAACGCCACAACACAACAGAAACGCCACAACACAACGGAAACGCCACAACACAACTGAAACGCCACAACACAACGGAAACGCCACAACACAACGGAAACGCCACAACACAACGGAAACGCCACAACACAACTGAAACGCCACAACACAACTGAAACGCCACAACACAACGGAAACGCCCCAACACAACTGAAACGCCCCAACACAACTGAAACGCCCCAACACAACGAAAACGCCACAACACAACGAAAACGCCACAACACAACGAAAACGCCACAACACAACACAACTGAAACGCCACAACACAACGAAAACGCCACAACACAACGGAAACGCCACCACACAACTGAAACTCCACAACACAACGGAAACGCCACAACACAACGGAAACGCCACCACACAACTGAAACGCCACGCCAGAACACAACGAAACCGCCACAACACAACGGAAACACCACAACACAACTGAAACGCCACAACACAACGGAAACGCCACAACACAACGAAAATGCCACAACACAACGGAAACGCCACAACACAACGGAAACGCCACAACACAACGAAAACGCCACAACAAAACGGAAACGCCACAACACAACGGAAACGCCACAACACAACGGAAACGCCACAACACAACGGAAACGCCACAACACAACGGAAACGCCACAACACAACGGAAACGCCACAACACAACGGACACGCCACAACACAACGGAAACGCCACAACACAACGGAAACGCCACAACACAACTGAAACGCCACAACACAACGGAAACAACACAACGGAAATGCCACAACACAACGAAAACGCCACAACACAACGGAAACCCCACAACACAACAGAAACGCCACAACACAACGAAAACGCCACAACACAACGGAAACGCCACAACACAACGGAAACGCCACAACACAACGGAAACGCCTAAACACAACTGAAACGTCACAACACAACAGAAACGCCACAACACAACTGAAACGCCACAACACAACGAAAACGCCACAACACAACAAAAACGCAGCAACACAACACAACGAAAACGCCACAACACAACAAAAACGCCACAACACAACACAACGAAAACGCCACAACACAACGGAAACACCACAACACAACGGAAACGCCACAACACAACGAAAACGCCACAACACAACAGAAATGCCACAACACAACGGAAACGCCACAACACAACGGAAACGCCACAACACAACGGAAACGCCACAACACAACAAAAACGCAGCAACACAACACAACGAAAACGCCACAACACAACAAAAACGCCACAACACAACACAACGGAAACGCCACAACACAACGGAAACGCCACAACACAACGGAAACGCCCCAACACAACGGAAACGCCACAACACAACGGAAACGCCACAACACAACTGAAACGCCACAACACAACTGAAACGCCACAACACAACTGAAACGCCACAACACAACGGAAACGCCACAACTCAACGGAAACGCCACAACACAACGAAAACGCCACAACACAACGGAAACACCACAACTCAACGGAAACGCCACAACACAACAGAAACGCCACAACACAACTGAAACGCCACAACACAACGGAAATGCCACAACACAATGAAAACGCCACAACACAACGAAAACGCCACAACACAACAGAAACGCCACAACTCAACGGAAACGCCACAACACAACGAAAACGCCACAACACAACGGAAACGCCACAACACAACGAAAACGCCACAACACAACAGAAACGCCACAACACAACGAAAACGCCACAACACAACGAAAACGCCACAACACAACACAACAACAACGCCACAACACAACGGAAACACCACAACACAATGAAAACGCCACAACACAACGAAAACGCCACAACACAACGAAAACGCCACAACACAACGAAAACGCCACAACACAACAGAAACGCCACAACACAACGAAAACGCCACAACACAACAGAAACGCCACAACACAACTGAAACGCCACAACACAACGGAAACGCCACAACACAACTGAAACGCCACAACACAACGGAAACGCCACAACACAACGAAAACGCCACAACACAACGAAAACGCCACAACACAACGAAAACGCCACAACACAACAGAAACGCCACAACTGAAACGCCACAACACAACGAAAATGCCACAACACAACGAAAACGCCACAACACAACGGAAACACCACAACACAACGGAAATGCCACAACACAATGAAAACGCCACAACACAACGAAAACGCCACAACACAACAGAAACGCCACAACTCAACGGAAACGCCACAACACAACGAAAACGCCACAACACAACGGAAACGCCACAACACAACGAAAACGCCACAACACAACAGAAACGCCACAAAACAATGAAAACGCCACAACACAACGAAAACGCCACAACACAACACAACAACAACGCCACAACACAACGGAAACACCACAACACAATGAAAACGCCACAACACAACGAAAACGCCACAACACAACACAACGAAAACGCCACAACACAACGAAAACGCCACAACACAACAGAAACGCCACAACACAACGAAAACGCCACAACACAACAGAAACGCCACAACACAACGGAAACGCCACAACACAACTGAAACGCCACAACACAACGAAAACGCCACAACACAACGAAAACGGCACAACACAACAAAAACGGCACAACACAACAGAAACGGCACAACACAAGCCACAACATGACGGAAAACTCATTTCATTAAAAATGTCATGAGGACTCTAGAGAACAAACACTTGAACTAACACCAGCGTGATAAAAATAGCCATCTTTGGAAAAAAAAAATTGAAGTGTAATTTGATTGTTTAGTTTGTCTATGTCCATTTCATTTCATAGAGAGGGCAGGCTTTATGACCTATACTGCATTCGGTCACCTGGGGGCGATCGAGACGCTTTGACCTTAGTTTCCAGGACTCGTGTGGCACACTTGGTAATAACAGAGAGCACCGGACGTGATGCATCCCATGATGCCTCATCAGAGGTTTTATACTCACCACAGACTCCCTGTTCCGGGACGAGAGTCAGAGAGGGTCTTGAAGACTACTGTCTGTTTTACGTTGCGGTATTCGCAAATCCTGAATTGTGACTGTAGCATTATTTATTTGCACAAGCTGTCAGCAATGATTTACTAATGGGATTTTGCAAATCAAGTAATGGCCCAAAACTTATTTTTGTGCTGAACCAAACATCTGGACATTTGTCATTATGATCCTCTTCTCCAACATTTAGTAAACTTTTGATGAATATCAGCTGTGATCAATACAAAATGTACAAAAAAAACTAACATAAAGCGGTTTACCAGCTATTTGCATGGGCTCGGCAAATAGGAATCCACGGAGGGGTGAGAGGATTTGGCAGTGAGATTTCAGTAAATGGCCGTTTTGGATTTGAATTGAATGGGTCAGTTGAATTTCTCTTTGATATCAAAAGATCAGGGAGAATTTGATTCTTCATGCAATGGCCCTTTAAAATGTTAAACTCTTGCATGAGGCCAGATTCGGCGTGATGCATTACACTTCACTTTACATCTTTGTGGTTTATTTTCCAGTGTTGTTGAATTTTGTAAACAAGAGACATGTATGAATTGCAGTCCCAACTCATCGCTCATGGCAAAACTGGCACAGAAACAGATTGATCACTCATTTTCCCCTCATTACTGCCCATGGCTGTACTATCATTACCAATGAAATATATACACAAATAGGCTAAAGCAGGTTCAAGAGAAAATCTCAAGAGAATAAATATTTTATTTAAAAAAATTAAAGTTCTTGAAATTCAGTGTTTAAAAAAAAGTAATAAAAAATAACTTTCTATTTCTGTCAGACAGTCTACACTGTAAAAAAAATGTTGGTTTTTGTTGGTTTAACTTAAAAAAGTAAGTAACCTGGTTGCCTTAACAATTTGAGTTTATTGAAATAAAAAATCTGAGTTGATACAATGAAGGAAATTTGTTTAATAAATAGAAACTCAAAATATTATTGTATCTGAACCATATAAAAAAATTGATACATCATGAAAATGGCACTATTTGGCATGTTTTACTGCGTCATCAGAAATAAAACACACAAAATTACCCAATATGCTTACAAAATCTTTTAATAATATTTTAATAAAGGTTGTCGAATCTCAAAAAATGTTCATTGTATTAACACAAAATTTTAATTTCAATGAACTTAAAATTTCAGGGCAACCAGGTAACTTTTTTTCTTAATATTCTTTTACAGTGTATATGGTTTCCAATACGGAAATGTAATATATGTACACATATGAAATATATTCACATAGAAAGTGAAAACATAAATGTACATACATATCTGCCCATATATAAAAGCTATTAGAAAATGGAACGATTTCATTTATATAGTCTTATTTTACAATTAAAATAGAATATATTGTAACAGTCTCCCTAGGAACAACCTAGAGAGGCAAACTACAAGATAAATTTGAGGGAGGGACCCAATGACCATCCTTGCATTCAAAGATAAAGCGCAAAAAAACAATTAACATAAACATAAACCCCAAAATACAAATAAATACAAATAGAGATAGACTTCAGAGAGATAGAAGCTGTTCAAATAAGGAAAACATAGGCATGTCAAATGTTTGTATGTATTTTGTTTAAATAAATTGGCATATATAAATTAAACATATTGGTGACATATATAGTCATAACATACAATATTATATAAACAATAATCATATGCATATTATTAATATATGTCAATATACTCATTTAATATGGACAATTCCTATATGTTATAAACTTATATCAACATATATCTAGAGATATATGTGATAGCAATATATTGTCTTATATTTAGCATATATAACTGTGTCACTTGCGAAATAGGGACATGTATGACATATATTACATTTCTGTATGGGTTGGCCATTCGTCCACACGCAAACGCAGTATCCGCTTACTGAAACCAAACTTTTTTGACAGCTCCTGCCAGGATGAACATTTTTAGAAACTCTGGTTGCAGTGGTGTCGTGTGGACAGTGAAACCAGAGATTTTGGCTTTTTACATCATAACCAGAATAGGCAATAACCTTTTTTTCCAGGCTTCTGATTGGCTATGGCTTTAGAGTTAGGGTTATATTGCCATCATAGACTGTAAAAGAAAATATGGATGTAGTGTCCATGATGTCACCCATATGATTCCAAAGAGCCGCTCTGAAGCGTAAAGTGGGGTCGAGCTGGCCGTTGCCATCTTGGCAGCACATCAACGCACGTCACGCCCAGATAACCGAAAAGGGGCAAAGAGGCGGGATGTGGGCGGAGCTTAGGTGAGATGATGACTGACAGACAGAGGATAAACTGTGATGGCTATCCACCTGTCATTCAAAGTAACCACGCCCTTAATTAAGCAGAACTTTAAGGCTTAATATAATGTAAACGGATGAGTTATTAAAAAATGATGGGAGATATAAGACGATAGACTAAAACCACAATTTGTACCAGGCTGTAAACATGTTTTTTTCTGCTGTAAAGTTGGGCATTTTAACATGGGGCTCAATGAGATTCTGCTCCCTTCTGGAGCATGTCCCTAGTGGCCAGTCGATGAATTGCAGCTTAAGTTACTTCCATATTGGCTTCATCGGAAACTGGGGGAGGTTTGCCGCTTGATTGCCACCTGTTGATTTGGCACGCACTTGACAGCGCTTCATAGCGTGATTGTGTGTTTTCATGTGGACGCAATTTGTTTTTTAAACTAACGGGAAATCTCCCATGTACGTGTGGACAAGACCTTAAATTAAACCTTGAAAATCTGTAAACCCTTTTTTCTGACACCTTATTCCTGAAACAAAAATGAATGAATACAGTTTATTTATTTATTTATTTATTTATTTATTTATTTATTTATTTATTTATATATTTATTTGAAATGAACGTGGGGGTTTTTTTTCTTACTAAATTGTATTTGGAAATCCGTCCTGTGGTGCAGAAACCTTCTCATCGGTCTGCAGGTACATAAATAAAGCAAATAACCAGTTGGAATTCTGCCCCCGGTTTAATATACATCACACACACACACACAGGCTGCGTGTAAATATAGGACTTGTTTGTGTTTGATTGGTTTGTGTTATTTATTGAATTTCAGAGTTCTATATAATGGTCATTGTGCAGTGTTCCCTACCCAACACCATTATTGTTCTGTATTTCAAATCGGACATGAAGAGCGAGCCTTTAATAACCAAAGCCCCAGCTCTCCAGTTATTCCACAAACACTTCACTGTGGTCGTCAAGGTAACCGCTGTCCCTCTCCCAGTGGGAAAGCAAGTTTGGTCGGATTGTTCATTGAATTTGTTGTTAAAGTGAGGGGTCCTAGTTTCATCGCATCTCTCCCGCAGCCCCGCAGCCCTTAATGCTTCTCTTGTTTCACATTCATTTACATTTGCTCAGTTTAATTTGTGCCGCTCCCTGCTCTGTGTTTGATTGCTGTTTTCCATTCCCTCAGTACAAATGACTTGTGACAGCAAACCCAACCACTGAACGAGGGGAATTTCAATGTCGGCTGTGCTGCCGGTGACAGAAAACCAAATGACATCTCCAGCAAGAGCACGCTCATCGTCTGCGGCGTCAAAGACAAAGGTGTTGAGAGGAGTTGAATTTAAAACCTGAATTATAAAGCAGGTAAATGCTGCTGCTTGTGAGTATATATCATCTCAGTAGTGAAGTTATTTCAGAGACAAATTACATTGCATAGAAAACGTTTTGCCGCAGAAACATTCAGGTGAGTGTTTTATGAGTGCCTATTGAAGTGCCTTGAAACGCGCAACATTATGCAATGTGTTGACGTCATTTCCACTGAAACAGGAAGGCAGGGCGGGACATATCGAACTGCTCGTTTGTATATATCGAATAGCGTTTTGTTTATATCACAGCTCATCCAGAGCCCTTGAGCTTGTGCAAAGCCACAATTTCCTCCTATTTTAACATGTTTATACTAAAAGCCAAAACACTTCCATTTTGATTTCATATGGACTTTAAAGAGGTCATAAACTGCATTGTTTTATAATGTTGCTGTGGTGTGGCAAGCACAAATTATTTTTTATTGGCTGCTGTGAGACTTCAGCATAAACGCCCACTGTTGTGATTGGCTAACATCTTTGCAAATGAAATAGTTAAGTATTACATGTGTAACTCTCTCAAAAACTTTTAGCAGAATTTTACTATTATAGTTCTCAAGGTTAACTAAATGTGAAAAGTGTTGATTATAGCATTATATGTAGATCTATGGCATTATTTAGACCGTGGCATTAGAGGTTGCAGCGATGAGATTTATAGCCAATTACAGACAGGTTAAGCGCATGAATGTAGTGATGTCGTCATTTTAACTCGATTTCTGCACTAACAATGCAAACAAAATGTAAATTCATTGATTGTAACATGAGTTTTGATGAGTGTCCAGAACTCAGTCAGTGATAAATTCACGCTGTTTGATTGACAGCTCCAGCCATTGCAAAGAGAGCGTTCTTTGATTGGGTTCTATATCATTTAATCACAGTTTAAATTTAAAACGGATTATTTTCATCCAACTAAAGCCCCTTTCACACTGCATGTCGGACCCGCAATATTCCCGGAACATTGCCCGGTCACCTTCTGTGTGAAAGCAACCACGTCCCGGAATTGATTACCGAATTGAACCCGGGTCGGGGACCTAGTAACATTGCGGGGTTCGATCCAGGAGGAGCGCTGTGAGAACAAAAGCCAAAACTAATGCCACAACGTGTACGTAGTTATCGTGCGACTCCTAGAGCTTGTTTTTTCAATACTACAACCCTGCAGTGCCAGAAGCTAGTCGGTGTTTTAAACGCAGAGAGTGTTCGTATACAAAAGAAACTAAAATTAAACAAGCAGAAATGTGTGCAAACTGGACACAAGTCGAGACCACGGAGCTCCTTACTATCCGCGCTGAAGCGGAGATCGCTCGCCGTTATACGTCACATCCGGATGTCACATGTCAACTCGATCCGGGACCGTTACGGGTTGTGTGTGAAAGCGCACATATTACGGTATTTCGCTGGCAGTGTGAATGGACCAAATCTAGCGGCCTGGGAACAAATGCCTGGTCGCATTATCCGTGTATCTGCCGGAATCGCAGTGTGAAAGGGGCTTAAGAGAGACACTGTGAAGTTGACTGTTTAGTCACTGGTTTGATTTACTAATAGATTATGAACATCTAAATGTGTAGGAATCATTGCATATCAGAAATCACTGGTCACAGATCAGGCATTAGAATTTACACATTTTCACATTTGGCATTACTGTCGAGTCCATATCGTAAAAATCTGTTTGCAAAGTCTGTGCCGGAATTGCGACTGATAAACCAAAGAATCCACAGTGAAAATACAAATAAATAATGCTCAGCTGATACATTCACATTGTTAAAAATAAATAACCACATTTCTAGCATTGTGATTCTTTTAAAGGTAATGATATTTGTAGTCCTGTATTGCTTTTCTCTCCTCGTCATCTCACTAACACACTAGTGGGTGGGGCCAAAGTTGCAGTGATGAAGTAGGCGTTGATTTTCTTCTGCAGAGGCGGTCTTTCATTCCATAATGAGTCGTCCTCCAGGCTTGGTTTCAAGACTAACTTTGGTTATTGGACTAACAAGGAAGTTTTCAGTTCTTCATCCTATGTCTAATGTATATTTGTTTTTAATTGTGAAATTTACTAGCAATTTCTGAAATTCCGCACATGTGAAAAAACATATATTTTTCACAATTCAATTCATTCCTGAAGGACGTCCAGGATATCCTAAGTCAAACAAAAGCCACACTGCCGAATTAAAAAGGTAACGAATGCTGTTTAATGTTTATTTCATTTGCTCTATTTGCTCTACATTTAATCTCATTAGTGTTTAGAACAAATTGAGGTATTAAACAGATCTCATTTGTGATTTTTCTTAAGGGAGACTGAATATTTAATATTTAATCAGCTCAACTTATTATTCTTTCTTTTAAACTGAATTGAAAAAAAGACTTTATTTGCAGGTTGAACGTTTGTAAGGCAGCCCACATGGCGGCACAGCTCTATTCTTTACCATGAGTTATCATTCTGTTTTGCTTTTCTTCGGAGAGAAAGAACCCAGACAGTTCATCCATCAGGTTCATCTGAACCAGACACTTCATCAATCAGGTCAAGGTGCATCCTCTGCACTATACTCAGAATTAACGAATGAACGAGAGCCAGAGACAGACGGAAAAGGGCTTGTGCATGCACATCAGCAGCTGAGAATGATCGAGGCGGTGAATATATCTGTTTCTCAAAGCGTTCTTGAACTATTTTTCTACCACTCGTGTTGGTATTGAGAAGGAGAAATGTAAAAGGAGAGAGAGAGTGCTGGAGATGCAGAGAGAAATGGCGACTAATAGGCATCTGGGTAAGCAGTGGCAAGTCCTCTGTTATCCAGCAGCACTTGCTTCTGTTGGCTCTTAAATTGCTCTGAGATTTAAAAGCTCCTGGCCTCTCGTGCTCACCTGGGACTGCATCAGATCCATGTCTCGCATACACAGCCAACAGGAACGCTTACCTCCATCAACCCGGCCAATTAAAAAGCCTCCCCCTCTGCCCACGCTCTGTCTCGGCCGAGCGGCGTTTGTAATGAAGATGAGACGGCTGCAGGAATACTGCGGGTCACAGAGACGAGCACTGAGCTGGCTGCCGCTGCCATATTCCATCAGTGTACAGGTCAAGGGTCCGATCGGGGACGTGTCCAGCTAAAAGACACCTGCTTTCGTTTCCATTGAACTTATTTTTGAATGCAAGAACAAATTCCTTTGTGAATGAACCCTGAGATCTATCGATCAATCGTTCGATCGATCTAACGATCGATCTATCTTTCTGTCTGTCTGTCCGTCCGTCCGTCCGTCCGTCCGTCCGTCCGTCCGTCCGTCCGTCCATCTATGTCCCTCCATTGACAGCTACGAAGCTCATTGCTGAAGCTCAAACGTGCTGCGTAACACAAGACTGAACCAAATTGGATCTTGGATGTATGTGCTGAATAATCTTTACATATGAATAAAAGCCAAAATTAAATCTTCTCATCGCATAAAGCAAGTGTGTCTCTTCAGAACATTTAAACAAAATTATTTTTAACTGATTATTAAATTGTTTAATTACAGTTTACACATAGTTTCCATGGCAGACTTCAAGATAAATCTTTTCATTAAAGCTGCCAGTTTGATAAGTTTCAAATCATTACTAATGTTTGTAACCAAGTAGCCATTGAGTATTCCCCCCCCCCCCCCCCCCCCCCACAATGGATGTCAATGGCTGACGGGATCTGCTTGGTTACAAACATTCTTCCAAATATCTTCCTTTGTGTTCAGCGGAAGAAAGAAAGAATATTTATTTTTAGGTGAACTATCCCTTTAAACAGCAAGCACAATATATACATAAGTGGCAGCCCAGTGCACCCAGTGTCTGAATTTACTCACTTGTTTTCATTCACTTCTCCAAGTGGACAATAATAGTGGAGTAATGTAGGGAATAGTGAATGGCGTATAGGGTTCAATTTCGACAAGCAAACCGAAATAAAACATTTAAACAAAAAACATAGCATATACGTTACAGTCATCTAATGCACACGAAATTTATTGTATTAGTGTAAAACATTTATATATTCAAATTGTTATCTGTTAAATGTACTCTTAAGACATGTGGTATCTGTCTCTTGTTGTTTAGCCTACTTTTCTTTTCTGGTTGTTCTTCAACCTCTTGACCAAGTCTGACAAAACATGCTTGGCTTTCATTTCAGCTGTGATGACTCATGAAATCCTAGTCACTTTGTTTTCAGTGATAGCCTTTTTACGAGAGCATTCACAAAGGTTTGAAGTCAAAGCCTTGATACAAGCTTTATTTTTGTATTTTGTGATATGACTGAGCTTGCATGTGAAATCCTTGACCTATTAATAATCAGTATTCCTTAGAAAATGTTGCATGTGTCAAGTGCTTCATTAAACCAGACACACGCTGAGACGGTGCTGTAAGAATACCCCACCAGCACAGATTCATACCTGACTGTTGAACTGCTCTGTAGGTGATCTACCTTGTGCAAATGTGAAAGGCTAAATATCAGAGGAGCCCTCGTTGGATTTTCACTCAGTCACTCGCTCTCTAAATGTCCTTTACATTTCTCACTGTGTCCTGTATAACACAAGCCCTGAGCTGAACATGTCTCAGCTGCCATTAAACTTTCATTACAGCTGTGGACGAGTATTCTGCATGTTTGAGAAAAAGAAAAGTGCACGGGGACTTCCTGGATAAAAAATGAGAGATGAGATCGTATTAGCGCGTTAGATGAATTGATACTAGGTTGAAATGTCTATCTATCTATCTATCTATCTATCTATCTATCTATCTATCTATCTATCTATCTATCTATCTATCTATCTATCTATCTATCTATCTATCTATCTATCTATCTATCTATCTATCTATCTATCTATCTATCTATCTATCTATCTATCTACCTACCTGTCCGTCCGTCCGTCCGTCCGTCCGTCCGTCCGTCCGTCCTGTCTCTGACTGGTCTCCACCGACCTCATCCATTATCGCACTAGCTGAATAGATCTCAAGTGTGTAAACATGTAGACACAGTCTTGACGAGCGAACAACACCAGATCAGCCCCGCGCTCAAATGCGCCGTAGCACTGGAGAGTATGCTAACTCGCTAATTACAGCCTGTTCCAACAAACTTCAGCCCCACTGAATCTTACAATATGAAGTTAGCCCCTAGGAGCCCACACACTGACCCTGTTTGACATGGAGCTCTAAACTCAAGACACAACGAAATTAAACACGTCAACCTCGCCACTTCACAGGGGACCTCAGGGGCTCCGTAATGAGAGAGAGTTAGACTGAGCTGGAGGAAGTTCGGGAGAAAGTTCTTCATCTGTTTCTGAGTACTATTAAGAAGTTGTATGTAACAAGGGGTTAAATGAAGGGAAATTGAAGGGAATTATTTAATATATACACAGTTTAGTACTATCATATTTCTCTAATAAAAGTCAATAAGAAGTGTTAGATTTATTAAGAACATAAAAATGCTGGGAATTCATCCTATTTAGAGATCTGTCATCTCGCGCCCTGTGACGACGAGCATGTGCAATGGCAGAAGAGACGAGTTTGATAAAGAAGAGAAACCCTGCAAAAGGTGTAAGAAAGTTCTAAATTAATTTATTTCGAGGCATCCAGAATAAGAAGCCGATTGAATATTGTTGAGACAAGAGTCAGCATAATATAATTGATGGTAAAAAGAATGTATAACTCCATAATAAGATGGATTAATTGCAACTAAATAGTTATTTAGTTGCTGTAAACTTTTTATTCCCTTTTTTATTTGTACTTCCAAGCAGTTATAGATGTCATAGTGAACTGCGTGATTATTGTTCATTGCAGTTCACCGACACCACTGCTGGCAAAAACCAAACATAGAGGTAAAAGACTGATATCATTTCTTGTAAAAATAACATATTTATGTTTTAGTTTAAACTTATTATTTCAATCTAAGTGGTTAAAAGTGTGGTGATAGTGAACCATGTGGTTATTGTTCATTTCAGTTTACCAATGCCATTGATGGTCACACGTGAGTGTATAAGAGACTGTGTGAGTAAAATCGATTATAGAGGTAAATAACTGGATCATCATTTCTGTAAAGATGATAATCGAACTGTTACTGTATTTTTATTATTATTTCAGTATTAAGTGGAACCGCATGGTTATTGTTTGTTCATTGCAGTTCACTGACACACCTGTGTAAGGGAGATAAAAGAACTACTGATTCAGAGGAAAATGAGTGTGATATATCATTTCTTGTAGAAATGGTAATTGTAATTGTATGTTTAGTTGTTATTTTGATTGGGTTATTGTAATTGTGATGTGTTTAATTTCGATTTCACTAAATGTTCTGGGGCCTCATTTATAAAACTTTGCGTAGGATTTGCAACGGCCTACAGATGAAACAGTACGTGTCTATCTATCTATCTATCTATCTATCTATCTATCTATCTATCTATCTATCTATCTATCTATCTATCTATCTATCTATCTATCTATCTATCTATCTATCTATCTATCTATCTATCTATCTATCTATCTATCTATCTATCTATCTATCTATCTATCTATCTATCTATCTATCTATCTATCTATCTATCTATCTAATCACATCTATATTTCGCCAGACATTATTCCGTTCTGTTTACCATATTATTTATGAGGATAAATTGCATAGCATGCCAATATTATTGCAGAACATATTTCACTTTTCTTTTTGCAAATATGTGAGAATGTCTTCATGTTATTTATGAGAGGCAGTATTGCTATTTCTTTTACACAACGGTCTATAGTTTCACACACTTTCACGTGTTTCTTCCATCTGCTGATGGTGTCTCCGTTTCTCATTTCACCTGTTTTGGTGTGTACGTCTGGGTCAGAGCTTGTGTGAAGGACCACACGTTTTCCCGTCAAGTCTGCTTTTTATAAATACAATTGTGGCGTAGAGAGTGGCGTACGCCTTCTTTTGTGCGTACACAACGTTTATAAATGAGGCCCCTGGTCTGTGATCATTTCCTTTTCTTCCTTCGTTCTCTTTTCTTCCTTCTTGATTATACGGATTTGTGATACTCGAGTGATCTTCTGTGACATCCTGTGAAATTTCACATTTAATGGCGAGCCAACCAAAAAGGAAAAAGAACGTCACGTCATGAAGAAGAAGAAAAAGTCCTTTCTTTGATTTTTTTCAGGTTTGCTCCATGAAAAGCCAAAATACTTTTAATAGTATACGGTTACACATAACCCATTTGAGTGACATTGAAGTCTTTATTGGAACAATTGGGAGAGATATTATGTCTTTTATACCTTTCTCCTTATTATATATATATATTTATTTTATCTTCTTGGGTATTGAATTGACCGGTCCATGTATATATTTGGGGTAAACAAAGAAGGATTCAATGGAGATTTTCATAGTCAATCTTTATTGTATGTTGTTCATATGACACTGTGTAATTTACTTTTTGTTTTATTCAATTTTTTTCAAAAACGAAACTAATTCCAATTCCATTTCCAATCTAACTTTGTGTCTGTCTGTTGTTTCTGACTACAACCCGCCACCTCCTTAATGATCTCTAAAATCTTCTGATAAATTCAATTCTATCTGTATTACACAGCAATTGCTTTATTAAATTTAGACAAGCGCTACATGTACCACAGCAATTTCAAGTTTATCTTTGTTTGTTGTTTCTCTCTTTCCTATCTTTACCGATCATTCATTTGTGCGGTGGTATGTTTGTGCTTCAGTCTGTGTCTGTCTCTAATCCCTCTCTTTTAATATTCTAATAAAGGCTCAAGGTTGTCTGATAGTTTGCCACCCTGATCAAAAAAATAAATGAAATCACAAAGAATAACAGGCAGCAGGAACACATTTATCAGACTATTCTATTCATTTATTTTGTGTTTTGCTCTGTTTAGTACTGTTTGAATTATTGTATTCTTTTTAGTTCTGTTCTTTTATTTCCCATTTACTTCTATTTTATTCACCAAGATGGCTGCTGAGTGAACTGATTTTCCTTGAAGGTACCTCGCTTATTGCTCTAATTCCAATGATAAGAGAGGTGAATGCTACAGTTAATAGATGTTACACAGTGCGTCGTATGTAGATTAGAGTCCTAAACACAACAGAGAGACAAGAGACAGTTCACAGTGGTTCTGCCTTACAGATCTCACTCACACAGAGAGGACGTCCATCACATTTATCTCAATTAAACACACATTGTAAACAAGCGGCTCCGATCTGATTAACCACACCAACTCAATCAGCACGGGTGGACTCGTGGCAGATACAGATAGCAGGCATGAAATCCGGACACAAACGGATTATCACACACACCAGAGATGAACATTCGCCTTCTAATGAACAACCTTTGTGAGGCTTGCACAAATGAGAAACGAGAGAAACCGAGTTACAGGCGTCTCTTTAAATGCTCACAAACAGCTCGCGGCTCTTTTGATCAGTGTAGTGGCAGCTCTGTGAAATTACTTTATAGAGAAGACATGCAACAAAATAAGCACACGATCCATGAGTCGCTTCACCGCTAGCTAGCTAATTGTTCAATCAGCATAGTGTGTGTGGTCTTGTGTGGCTTTGGAAATGCCGAATCTGATGGATGCCTTCTGTTAAAGTGCCATTAAACCGGATATGTTGTTATTCAGCTGGATGGTTCAAGTTAACTTTAACTAACTTGCTAAGTAAAATTAGTTCAAGCTGTTGCTCTAAATGTGCATTTTCAGTTAGGCCTACTGAATTGATTTTAAAGGTCCCCTTCTTCGCATGTTTTCGAAGCTTTGATTACGTTTACAGTGTGCAATATAACATGAGTTCATGTTTCGTGTGTAAAAAAACAGTATTTTTCGCACAATTTACTTATCTGTACAGCGCTGTTTCCTCTGTCCTAAAGACGGCCTGATGATTTCCTTGTTCTATGAAGTCCCCCCTTCAGAAACACGTAACGAGTTCTGATTAGGCCAGCGCTTCCCGCCAAAATGTTTTTTTGGACAGCAGCTTAGCACACTTTGCCCTGAAAGGTCCCGCCTCTTACCATAACGCGCTCAATGTTATTGCAAAAATGTCTATATTGCCTTATCAATTTGAGCCGGAATCAAACCCGGAGAATATCGAAGAGGATCGATTACAACCTGCTCAGGAAAGACTTTTGCTGGATGTTTCAGGATGGTAAGCTGTCTATTCAGTAGTTTAAACTGATCATTACAAACACCAACAATCGATGGTGTCTGAATGAATTACTACACTTTTATATGCTAAGTTTTTCGGATTAGTTTCAATTACCATCTAACGTTAGTTAACAAAGCTAAACAGCGTTGCACTTTGTGTCATGAGTTACATAAACTGTTAAACGGACCGACTTAAATAATAAAATACACTTACCGGTTGTGGCCCATAAACAACGCCTTTTCCAGACAAAGAGGGAACTGCGTCATCTTTTAAGAATAATCTTTCTGCGAATCCGGCATTAAACTGATTGAGATTGAGGAAGCAGTCCTCAGCAAAATGTGCTGCACATAGTTTTAAATTGTGATTATAATTTTCCGGAACAGAGTTAACCATAAACTGTAGCCATTGATCTCTACGTACAGCGTCCGTGGGAAGGCCAAACAAAGGTGATTTGACTCCGGGATGAAAATAACAGCGTTTCAATGGCATGGCGACAAACACACACTACAAAAACAACGCTACCTATTCTCGACCTGCGAGAGCGAAAGGACAACGCCCCCGAATTTGCGTGTTCTTGTGGGCGGAGGGTTCGTCAACAAACTGTTTTAGTTGCGTCATTAAAGCAGGAAGTGCAGAGGTGTAGTCCAAACCGGCCGTTCGCTGTAGGCTTTGAAAGGGAACTTCTGTTAAATAAAATATCTCGCTTGGCATTGAACTTTGAGCTTTATAATTTTACAGGTATTATTTATGCTCTAACAGCAACATTACACACTAACTAAAGTTTGAAAGATGGAATCGCAAAGAATGGGACCTTTAAATTTGAAGTGGCAACATGATTCAGAATTGCAATTCATATTCAGACAGTTAGACAGACAGACAGACAGACAGACAGATGAAGAAACAAGAAATCTTGTAGAAAAAGAAATCTTATTTACTAGCAAGACTTTTCAGAAACAAAAGTTAATTGGCGCTTTCAAACCCCTCGAACCCGTCCTAAACCTTTGATCTCAGAACAGACAAAAGAAGAAAGTGTCACAGTGAGATTATTGCAGAAAGAGCCAATAAAGCTTGTCCACTGCTATTAAAACAATCATCTGCATGGGTAAATGTGTGTTATTTGCAGTGCAAGTGAAGTAAAACAGGTTGTTCTGTGAATCCTTCATGTTCTGTGATGAGGTAAGTGTATAAATACTCGATGCAAAATTGTGGCTAGATAAATTAACCCATCGGTTTTCATTAAGCTCCACACATCGAGTCCAACATACATGGTGTGCATGTGTATATATAGTATAAAGGAGACTCTCTGGGGCAAGTTGTCACACTTTTCACTCCGGTTAATATATTTCTCAAGGTGGGTTCATTTTCAAAATAATGTCAATTTCTATATAAACATAATGTCTTTTCTACAACAAACATTGGCAGATCTCTCCAAATTCACTGAACACAATTTTTTTTTTAAACGTGACAACTTGTCAGCCCCGTTCTCTCATTGGTTAAAAATACCCACATTTTAATTATCTAGTGGACACTTATTTGTATGATAATGTGTTATTGTTGTGTTTACTTGTTTACCAAACAGCTATTAAAAATATGGTGATATTGATATTTTAGTTTTAGGGACAGAATTCACAAAAAAGTATTTTATTGGAATTAGCCTACGGCAGAGGTTTGAAATCAACATTCAAAACCATTGCTAGAGAAGACAAACATTTGCGTAAAAAAACGAAATAATTTGGCACAGAAACAATGAAGATTTTAATTAGGTTGACAGGTAATTTATATATCAATTTGAAAACCATATTAATATTTTGCTACAAACAAGACAATGGAGGGACTTGTCATTTACATAAACAATGTGATTCGCCATTAAAAAGTTTGAGGTTTATTAAGATTTCTTTTCTTGAAGAAATTAATATTTATCTGCAGCAAGGACTTAGGAGTAAGGAGTTTTATAATGTTAAAAAACCTATCGTGCTTTGGTCAAAAATAAGCTGTGTGTGTGTGTGTGTGTGTGTGTGTGTGTGTGTGTGTGTGTGTGTGTGTGTGTGTGTGTGTGTGAGCCTGTTTATGTGGTTTATGAGGACACAAATTTGTATAACTACATGGGTATTACACTGGTATTACTCTATAAATGTGGTTTATGAGGACATATCAAATGTCCCCATAATTCAAATTGCCTTAAAAACATACTAAATGATGTTTTTTTGAGAAAGTAAAAATGCAGAATGTTTCCTGTGATGGGTAGGTTTAGGGGCAGGGGCAGTGTAAGGGGATAGAAAATACGGTTTGTACGGTATAAAAACCATTACGCCTATGGAGAGTCCCTGTAAACCACATAGACCAACATGTGTGTGTGTGTGTGTGTGTGTGTGTGTGTGTGTGTGTGTGTGTGTGTGTGTGTGTGTGTGTGTGTGTGTGTGTGTGTGTGTGTGTGTGTGTGTGTGTGTGTGTGTGTGTGTGTGTGTGCGTGCGTGCGTGCATGTGTGTGCTTGCGTGTGTATCAGTAATCAGAGTTTTGGATACAGTACCTGATACTTTTGTTTTTTCACATTCTCCTCCCCTGAATATCATCTATGTGCTTTCCCTTCATCAGAGGAAACAGAAGAATGAGTGACTCCATCATATCATAAATCTAAAATGAAGAGGATGATATCTGCTCAGCTCGTCCTGTCATCAGTCAGTCTGTAATGATGGGGTCTCTTTTGAAGGCGGGAGGGCCCAGGGGCCCCATTTGGGCAGCCATTATAAATGAGGCTTATCATAGCAGCATAAACTGTCATTCAATCACACTCAGCCTGTCCTCTATACATCCTTTTATCAGCCCTTGTCTGTGGATTCATTCTCAAACACTGCATCCACACACAAACATTAAGGCAGGTGTGCATGCTCTGCTAATGAACGCTTTTACATTCGCACACGTCACGTGTGTGGTTTTACCGAGTGTGGTTTTACCGAGTGTCCATTCACACCAAGTTCAAATAGCCCACCTTGTAGGTAGAGGCTATTTACACTAACTCTGCCAACCATTGTCTGATTGAACCAGACAATAAAAGAAATCCGGCTCAAAATGTGAATAGTGGCTTGGAGAGTAAGATGGGTGGCCTTAAAGGTGCAGTGTGTAATATTTATGAGGATCTATTGACAGAAATGCAATATAATATACATAACTATGTTTTTAGTGGAGTGTAAAGACCTTAAATAATAAACCGTTATGTTTTTATTATCTTAGAATGAGCTATTTCAATCTTCATACACCACGGGTCACCTTACTGCAGTGGGTCTCAAACTCGTGACCCACAAGATGATATTTTGTGGCCCCCTACTTGACTTTAAAGTTTAGTGTTAGTGCGGCCTACGCGTTGTTCTGAAGATTATCTTTTTGCGGAGTCGTTGTGTGTGTGCATCGCTTACCATGCACAGATGCTGCTTTAAGGCCACTGTATACTTCACTTTTGTACATGTCTGCAAGGGTACTTTAGGTGTTTAGGTGTTCAAATACTTATTTGCAGCTGTATCATACAAATAAATAGCTTAAAAATCGTACATTGTGATTTCTGGAATGTTTTTTTTTTTTTAGATTATGTCTCTCACAGTGGACATGCACTTACGATGACCATTTCAGACCCCTCCATGATTTCCAAGTGGGAGAACTTGCAAAATAGCAGGGTGTTCAAATAATTATTTTCCTCACTGTTCAGTGAAATATGGTAGGTCATTTGTGGGAAAATTTTTACTTCACAGATTATAGAAATGGCTGGTTCACGTGGGATTAAGATCAGACAACCTCCGCAATTATTACAAATTACTGAGGTCACCAGGTAATACTAATCCTGTGCGAATAGGGCTTAAGTGATATTTTCCCTGCTGTGATTTTTTCTGTTTGTTTGTGAAAATAGTAGAAAAACAGATCATACAGCAATTGAACCCTTCACATTCGTCCCACTCCACTGGGGAGAAAAGCAGGTTTATTTTCCCTGTTTAAGCCCATTATCGATTTTATCCTAAAATTAAAACTGTAATGACAGTGTTTTACCAAAATGAGGGAGGAAAATATCAGGTTTTAACCGGCCCTTGTAAATTGCAGAAATGTATTATTTTAGCAAACGTAACACTAACAGCATTTGTAATTTAGTGAGTGGAGACGGTGAACAGGATTGTGTTGCTCTGATGACTGACCTGGGAAACCTCTAAATGCAGCTGTTAATAATTATATTTTTGTTCTCTCTGTCCCTTCATTCAGACGTTCTCTATCTTATTCTCACTTTCAAATTTATAATTTTTTTTAATTATTGTTGTTGAACAAATTTATTGTGTGAATAATTCACTGACTCATAAAAACAGTGACTGCATCTAAAATCATATTTGCATCCTATATAGTAGGCAAAAAAAAGAAAACTTGTGACAAAATATTTATTTTTATTAAATCATATACTCATAAAAGAGTGGGCAAAAAGTACCCCGACAACCTACTTCTTCCGGCGAGATTCTTAAAGGGGTACTTCAGCGCTGGAAAGATGAATCTGTATTTAAACTGGGTCATTAATGTAGTAGAAATGTGAAATTATTTTTGAATTTGGTGCCTTCTAGACTGAGAAAAGACCGAAAATGTATTTTTGTCTCATGGGGATGAAAGACTACAATTCCCAGAAAGCTTCGCTGCCCCGTGAGGCCATTCCCACAGCCACCACTACTGGATTACAGTGACTGAGTTTGAGTTAGAGAACAGACATTACAATTAATTACAATTACAATTACAATTACAATTACAATCATTTGATTATACTCCAGGGTTTCTACTGATACAAAGCCATATGCTAATCGCTGAAGTAACCCTTTAAAATCCTGTCCCGTGGTATACTACTATCCCATGAGGCCACGGGACAGTATTTGTAGACAGTAAAGTGGTGCAACTGATGCTGGTAAGTTATGTGATAATGACAACATGGAATGATTATATTTATACTACACATTCCTATATAGTTTTTTAGCAATCATTAATTACTTAATCAAAATACAACTAAAGAGAGTAGGCTATGCGATTTCTAACAGAATGAATGTTAGTGTTTTTGAACGACTCATTTTAAATTAATGATTCATTCACTCACAGCATGAATCAATGTTTTTGCATGAATCGTTTTAATGAATGACTGGTGTATCAATGCAGCAGAAAGTGCACTGGAAATGAAAAATCCCCACAACACAGACAAGAGCAGTACAAACTGATACAACAAAGTAGTTGTGGTGTTACACTAGAACAAACTGCTGTAACAAACATATAACTTAAAAGACCCACCCACTTTTTAAGACAAATGATAGCCTATTGGCCACTTACTTTGAGCCTCTCTAATTCAGCGCATGTTCACTTTTCATAGCGCAGTCAATCAAATCCGTTCCGCTGGAGTAATGCCCTAACGAATTAAACCCATAGATTAAACCCCATTCGCGTTTTTGACTTCCATATGCTGCTGCTTCCTCAAATCTGTTCCACTTGGTTCATTCAGAGTCCATATCAATTAAAACTCCATTCCGTGTTTTTGGGCTACTACTCGCGCCTACCGTCTACCTACGCACACCCGTGACACAGCAAGGTTAACGTTAAAGTGTATCTGCTGCTCAGGTGTGTCTGTGTGCTCACATACTGTCACTAAAAAAGCTGGTATTTAAGGGAATGTTCATCATTTGTTCGTCAGTTGCTTTAAATGCGTCATTTAGTTTTTGAGCACTTAATAATAATCGTATTTCACCGTTCCAGGCAAGCCGGCGTGCCCGCCATCTTGCAACGGTCCGCGTGTCGTCTCCTGGTCGTCTCTCACAGATGTTGTGTAGCTTCTGGTTGGAAACCCCAGAGATTTAAAGTCCAGAAAAAAGGGATAACCTTTCAGAGGTGAGAATATGTTGGTTTGTGTGTTTATACTTAATATTGCATGTTTTAGTAGGCTATATGAGTAGGCATACTTTTTTACTATGGTAGCGTTTTAATATCTTGTCAGGGTTTGCCTTTGTCTTGGTATGGTTGTCTTATTAGACTTGCAGATGATTTTTCTAAGTTGTTTCCTATATAGATATTCATATGTATCTAATGCTGCCTTCACACGCATTCTGATATGAGTTTCCTAATTGCACATAGCGAACAGTCATTGAAACTATGCTGAATCGACATTTTGTTATTCAATTGTTTAAAGGCCTTTATTGAAATCCTGTATAGATCAACAGTCTCAATATTAAAACAGATGCAAAATGAGGTTGAATCAATTTCATTTAGAAGTAGGCCTATAAGATGAATCATATAATATATGAATAATTTCGATGTTGATTTATTTCATTAAAGTTCCACTTTATTGGAACAATAACCTTACAGAAAGAATCAAGAATCAGGCAAACTGCATTAATCCATCCATCCATCCATCCAATCAAAACTTGACTGATCATTGCTCTTCACAAACAACCAGGATGTATTAATATGCTACAGGCATGATGTGGTCAGCAGGATGTTGATGTCAGTAACCTCTGTTTGCTATTACATCAATGAGTATTTCATCCTCAAGTCAGTGCCTATTGAACAGCAGTTTAAAATCTATTCATAACCTCCCAAAATGCAAAGCAAAGTGTAGATTGTGAAGCTGATTGATTATACAGCAGGTATGAGTGTATTTCATGGGAGCCACTTCAAGGGGGAGCAAAAAATCGATTAGACTGTTTATTTTGTGGGATTAAAGTCTTTCTTCTCAGCTGCCTGCACATTTTTATCTGCTAAACAAAGTCTCTCCAGTGCTGTAAGATGTTATAGCTATATGTGGCACAGACTATAAAACATTCAATGTTTAAGAGTCCCCAGGTCTTTTATTCTGATATGAGCCTGATATAGATATAGATTAATTGTTTTAAGCAGTGTTGTTTTCATTCTTCTGTGAAACACAAAATGAGATGCTGTAGGCAGAATCTCTAAACAGCTCTTGTGTTTTTTATTTTTTTATTTTTTACAATGATTTTTTTTATTTTATTTGATGTAATATGATGGCATAATTCGCTTATCTGCATGTAAATCCATTAGTGAGTATATAACTCACTTTACAGTATTTTAAATGTTCTGAAAACCAATAGTCAAAATGTACATGTTTGGGTGATCTGTTCCTCTAAAAGGCCTCTGTTCCATCTTTGTGAAACTGTCAATATCTCAGAGTTTAGCAGAGTAAGTCCTTCTCTCAGATAACCCACTTCAGGCTTTACTTAAAACCTCTGGACCAATCTATGAGCTGTGAGGAAAATACCAAATGGCTAATTAACAAAAGCTATCTTGGCTATGATTTGGAAATAAACTCTAATTTAGTCCTGAAAGCAATTAAGCGAGTCTGTAATGGTAAAACAAATGATAGCAGAAGGTTAATGGGAAGGGAATTAAAATTGAGATTATGCTGATTAAAGCCAACTGTCATGTGGTCAGATGGAAGCAAAAAGAAATGAGGAACTGAAACAGAGACGCTCACTGGAAGCCGGGGTTGAGCCGGGCAGCAACTGTTGAAGGAAAAACAGACAAGCTTGTCATATGAACTGTTTTAAGAAGAAACCAAAGATTTATATTAGCTACATCTCTTTATTTGCATGCATTTTATACAGAAGGTGTGTATTTTCCATTGCGTGTGCCTTAGTCGTGGCCTAATGGTTAAAGAGTCAGACTTTTAACCGAGAGTTGCGGGTTTGATTCTTAATTGAATCAAATTTTTAAATGATATTCTTAACTGTGCTGTTGTGCGTTCTTTAAGCTCATACGACGGCGGCGGCGCTTCAGAGCATTTTGCAATCTATGAATAGCACACATTAGTGCAAGGCAATTGTTTATGAACTAATGCAGAGGAATAATGAAAATGTATACTTTGCAATGTTTGTGGTAATATGACATTGTGGTAATATGACATATTTAGACGGTTGTAACAATTTATATTTATTGTGTATTTCGAGCTTGTTTTTAATTTGTCACACATTATATATACGTTTTCCCCCCTGGTCATTATTGATATTTTGGTTACCAGTGTTGGGAGTAATGAGTTACAAAAGAAATACGTTACAGTAACTTATTACTTTTTGCTGTAACGCAGTAGTGAAAGGCATTACTAATCAATTTTCAGCAATATTTTACTCCGTACATTTTCAGTAAACCTTTGTTACAACGCACGTTTCAGTTAGTCAATAGCTGCGTGTGGTATCCAGGTTATTAAATAAAGACTAAATTACAGCTTCTGATTATATTTGTGTAGCGATTTATTTAATTCATCTCCCTCTTGCTGGTGTACATTTGTTTTGTGTGACATAGTCAATTGAAGGCGTTTAGGGCGTCAGGCATGATTTCAACCTCTGTGCTCGCGCTGGCCAGTGGAAAAGCGGCTAAATAAGGTTTAAAGGCTCTTGTTTCAAAGAATAGTACAGTGGTGAGTGCGTCGAAGAACGGACGAGGCAGGCGCAAGATTAGAGGGTGATATATATCATGAAAAGAGGAAACAAACATATATTCAGAGTATATTATCTTGTTTTTCAGACACATTTTGTGAGCTGACACTTGAAACAGGCAGTGAGGAGATTTAGACGCTCCAGGGTTATACAGTGTGGAAATGAATGGGTCTTTATCATAACTGAAGTGAACGACAATATGATTGCAAATGGACAATCAAGCGAACATGACACACAAGCATATTCAAGATAAGCCAGCATATATTAGTTCTGTGAAACAAAACAAACCAATGTTACTCGCCTATCGAGAAGAAATAAAGCAACCTCGGCCTTCACTCCTTGAGTTCTCTCCAGCGCTGGAAAGCTGATACTTGCCTGATCGTAAGCCACCTTTTTCACAGATGTTTTCCCCTTTTTTCTTTTATCTGCCATCTCTCTTGTTCTGCTGTCACTTGTACCGTCCTGTGTCATGTATTTTTAACAATGACATGCACTGACCACTCTCTTCTCCTCGTCATTAGTAGACACGCCTCTTACTGCTGATTGGCTACCAGTTTGTTTATGTACTTGGCCGAGTCCGTTTGGTAAAGCTGTTTTGAAATAACACTTACTCCACATTTATTTCTTAGTAAGAAAGAAAAGACTAAAACATTATTTTATATATTATTCAATAAAGTATCAGGGTTATAATAGCTAACTAAAACCATAAAACATGTAATTACTTGAAAATAAAAAAGTTAACAAATACATTTTCACACGTCAGTTTTCGCATGTTCAAGTAACGGGCAGTTAAGTAATGCTTAAATGCTCAAAACATTACTATTTAACTAAACTCATTAGATTTTAGTCTAATGAGTTTTTTATATTTACTCAACTAAAACAATTCAGGTGACTAAAATGACAAACTAAATGGCGTTTTAGTCAAAAGACTATTACTTGGTGTGTGATGAGATCTCTCGTGCAGTTGAAAAGCCTCCTATCTGAGTGTAAAGTGAGGATAGAATATGCCAATGCTACATTTACATTATGCCTCCACTCTAGTTTTGCTTTTTATAGAAATAAAAACAGTTTAATTCAGATGGATAATCATAAGTCGCCTCAATTTCATCAGCTCGTCTAGAACATGCTGTTCAAATCTTGTGCAGCAGTGGTCACGTGACCAGAAGACGAGCGTGTTATGAGTGTGTGATTCAAATGTGATTTCAATACGTTACTGCTGTTTGAAAGCGGCTCCCTGGGACATGAGAATATTTTATATTCTAACTATTAAGCTGTAACCATCTCTTAGCTCTGGATTTGTATACTTTAAGAAAAAATTGGTCTCTCTTTGAATATTGAGCACTTTGAATATGGTTATTGTTTGCACTTAACATCTATGATCAATTTGTGGTAAGGAGTTCTGTTAGGAGGTCAAAAGAAGCCCGTGCAGTTCTTACGTCTAAAAAAAGACAATCATACAGGAAAGAAGGCAGTCCGTTGAGTTTTTGGCAAAACTATTATAGTGCTTGTTGTCTTTTACTGCATATGATAATTCCTTACTCAGAAAATAGAAATGAAATGATATTCATTACAAGTTGATTTGTTCAAACATTTCAAATGCACCTGCAATTTTTTTTTTACTAGTCATGTATTTCATCATTGGAGAATATCTTCAAAATACTCAGTTAAAATCTTCTCATCTTGTTCTTGTGAACCCAATCTTGTTTCGTCTCGTGAGATTGGTGTCTCATCACACCCCTAATGTGAATGTGTAGTAATGTAATGTTATGTATGCATGTGTGTGTGTGTATACATATATATATACACCAAACCCACGATTCGGTTCGTATCACGATTTTTGACCCACGGTACGATACAAACCTCGATATGGGGGGGACAAAACAGTTTTATTCTGTACAGTATTCTGTAGCCTATTTTGCCGTCAATACCATATATCTGTAGGGTCAATAGGCTACTGCCGACATTTTCTTTGCGGTACCAATAGGCAATATATATTTAACATGAAGTATAGGGCCTCCTGTACATCAATACCAACAGAAGCGCCACGTCAGACACGCTTCTGGTGTGCAAAGAAAGAGAAAATGCCCCGCAGATGACACGCAACAGAAACGCCACGCTCACACCACGTTGCCAGCCGGTTGGGGAAGCTTCTTGAAACACTTACGGCAAATTGTGTGGGTCTTGTCAACTACACGATTGCCAGCCTTGTTCTCCACCGGGTAGCTGAAATGTTGCCATACTGCTGACTTAAAAGTTGGACCTGGACAGGAAGGATAATTCTGGGAGTTGAAAGGGGTGTGTCGCGATTCTGCCTCCTCACATCGCGATACAGGTTCGTGGACCTGCGTATTGCGATTTCGATTTCTTATCGCATATCGTTACAGCCCTAATATATATATATATATATATATATATATATATATATATATATATATATATATATATATATATATATATATATATATATATATATATATATATACAATTTTCTTTTTCTTTCTAAAAGCTGACTCTAGAAATGTTTTTTTCTTTCTTTTTGGTAAATGACTTAGTTTTACTCATTATTTCACATATGTTTGGCTTGCTACACTCCTGACTGGCCATAAATCCTAGTTTAGTGTTCAGGAGAAAATTCTTGTCTTTCTATTACAGGGAGAATTAATGTTATTTTACAGTGTCAGATTAATTTTATGGTGTTGCAGTAACAATGGAAAAGCATAATCCTTCGACTGCACACAATAGCAGAAGTAGATTTCACATGAACAATGAACAGCATTCAGAGTTTAAAAAAAAAGAAAAAAAAAAGCAGTCATTTAACTCCTAAAATAAATTATGATGTATATGATCTCCTAATTTTGTTGCACGTGTATGTTGAAAGGAAGTAAATAGTGCATTCATATGTTTAATTAAAAATGCTCAGTGTGGGCTTAGTATTGAAGTCAGCATGAAAAGGATTTTGTGATTGTCTTTTTTGGATGGTTGTTGTTTGCTATTGGCTGATCTGTGAGTGACAGTTTGTCATGCTCTCGCACCAGTAAACGTCATCAGACAGAGATGTCACTGCTAAGTGGAAGATAAGTTATTTTGATTATAGATTATGAGGGCACATGAACAATGTGGATGGATAAATAATTTATAATTAACTCTGCAATATTAGTTTAAAAATGGGAATTGTCCATTTTGATTTCATGGTAACTCACATTATCACGCCACCGTACTTGTTGGTGCAATTGCTACTAAATTATATTTAATTGTAACTAGGGATTGGTTTCGTTCAGGTTTTAACGGTATCACTACTCTTACCGGTACTCCTTATTGGTCAGGTACTTTAACGGTATTCTTATCGGTACTTATTGTTAGACTTTATTATAATCAAAAGAAAAATTAAGAAAATAATAAATTGTTTTATAATCTGAACATGTAAAATATCTAGAGCAAAATAAACAATGTTTAAACAAAAGGAATATAAACAGTGCATTTACAGGCATTTTTTTGTTTTATATATACATAAGCACAAGAAAAAAAGAACAAACAACTGGTCAAATAAATACAGTAAATATACAATAAAACAAAGATACAAATAAAATACGGTGCTTTAATCTCAGGAAGGTCTACTAACATTACTGTTTGGGTACAAAAGATGTCTACAAAAGACATCTAATAATCAAATATAAAATAACACTACATAGTTTTCACTGTACAAATTAATAGATTAATGCATTTTAAAACTGCAAGTATCTTTCTCTTCGCCTTTTGTTTGATCCACATTAATGACTCTGTCGTCAGGGTTTATTAGACGCTGCCCCTTTAAGACCGAATGCATTTGCAATGATATACATAATACTTTCTCCCAACTATTAACGGCCATTTAAGACTTAAACAGTGTTTAAGTGAATACTCTCCAAGCGGTCAGTTTGACATAGGATATTTGTTGTGTGTATTTGATGGTTTAGACGCGCACACGAAGGCTAAAGTAGCCTACTATAACGTGCGAGTCGCGGTTGGGTTCAAAGCGCACACGCATACCGCCTAGATGTCGGAAACACTTACTTGGATTATTTTGCTTTTAATAGCTCTATCTATTTATTACCAAACACGTCCTGGAATTTAGCAACAGTAGAGACTGCATTTTACGATAATCACAGATTGTCTTGATTCTGACGTTAAGTTTGGGGTTTAGGGGAACCAATGCTGACAGCTGTGAAGGGAAGGAAGTTGCGCAAGAAGGAACGCGTCTCTCTCTCTCTCTCTCTCTCTCTCTCTCTCTCTGTCTGTTTGTGACTAGCAAAAAATCTAACACATGGTTTAATATTATTGCTTATAGAAACGGCTGGCAATAATAAAGAGTCAGTGTATTTTCTTCACTGCTCCAGTTGATAACATCAGAGCTTTCATAATTTAGCACCGGGGCTGATTTAATACCGTGTCTCTGTGCCCATCCCTAATTGTAAGGAGGCCTTATTGACCTGCTGCTCAACTGCACTCCAGTGACATATATGAATAAAATAATATTGTAAGCTCATACAATGCACAATAATCTTTTCTAACATGGTGTTTTTGATTTTCATCATTGTGGCACATGTCATGTAAACCCTTTTTCATCTTGCTGTGTTGCACAGCCATTATTGACATCCTGTAAAAGCTTTTCATATTGCCAATACATCCTCCGTCAACTACTTTTAGATCGGCCCATTTGTTTTCATCTCAGTAACTGTTTGGTGTTCTGAAGTATGTGTTGACAGCCACTGTAACTAGCTGCCACTCAGCAATTTTTCTTTTGTTAGCAGCACCTGCGGTGAGACCAGGGAAAGGATTTCATCAAAAAAAAAAAATTTGAGGTCAGATTTTCAGGACCATCTTAACTTATATTGTACATTCTTTTTTGATGAAGTACCTATCAGTCAGTCATGTTCGTTGTTAAGTCATAAGTGACTCGCTCTCAGGCGAGATCCCAGATACGTCAGTCGCTCCATTCCCTCCTTCAGGGAACTAGAGTTACGTTAAAAAATCGACATGTTTCCCCAATCAGCATGTAGATCAATTGTTGTGGTTACAGGAGCAGAATTGAGGCCAAAACGTTCCCTATTATCTCTAAAAGCTGTCACCTTATTAAATAATACTGAATAGAGAAAACATTTACAATGACAGCCATGTTCACACTACTGATGCTATAAAGATGGGTCCAAAAGTTTGTGGTCACTATAAAACAATAATGATATAATCGGCATAACAATTTAATTATTATTATTAATTTGAGTGTGCGTGTGCGTGTGCGTGCGTGTGTGTGTGTGTTAATTAAATATTAACTTTTTTTTATTTTTTATTCATGTTGCATAATATACATTTGGTAACACTTTGCAATAAGGTTTAATTTGTTAACATTTGTTAACATGAACCAACAATGAAAAACACTTCTCAAGCATTTATTATTCCAAGTAAATTTTAAGTACAACATTTATTAATTCATTATTAACCCCCTGGGCCTAAAAAAAAACTTGACATTTTGAAATGTACTATTTTTTTGTCCAATTATATGTGAACAAATTATAGACACGTAATAACAATGTAGTAAAATTGAGCCAAAAAACTGAAATTAGAGGTTAACATCAGATCAGAACCAGATTGATTAAGCGGTGATAAAGCATACCTGTTCATTTTTATGTTTTTATTGAATTTAATACTTGGGTTTAGGTTTGACTAATAAAATGAATGCAAATATAGACACTATATTTTCTAAAAAAGATAATGTATATGCCACTTTATAAAGAGCTATACAGGCAAATGACTCTGTATGCAATTTGAAAGTCCTTCAACCAATCAGACCACAAGAGCAGAATCAACGGGCAACACTTCGCTATCTGTCATCGTGTTCAACCTGCCAATAGCGTGCCAGGTGCATAAGCCAGTCTGTGATTGGTTCCCACAAAAGTGTAAACGCAGCAGTAGAAATGAATGTACAGGTTTCCTGACTGAGTTGCTGGGCGATCAGGCTGGGTTTACCCAGTCTATAGTATCATATAATATACTACTCAAAATTCTAAATTTTAACAAGCATATTGCATCGGTTTCCCTGGATGGAAAAAAAGTTAAATTTCAAGACTTCAGTCACTTTTGACCACAACATAGCCAAGTGTGACCCCTAAATGAAGAGGAGCAGAAGGTTCAAATGAAGTTATATCTGTTAGCACTGATCTGCACTAACATCTACCAACAATAAACATGTTCTGTATCTCTACAGATTTTCACTTCTCAGTAAGAGTATAAGGTTATGTCAATGATACATCAAATGATTGAATTATGATACTTGCTCAGGTGATTTGCTGGGTTTTTGTTTCATTTAGCAATTTATATCTATATTGTTAAAGCATTAGTTCACTTCAAATTTAAATTTCCTGATATTTTACTCACCCCCATCTCATCCAACATGTTTTCGTCTCATCCGCTGAAAAGAAAATCTTTTTTTTTTGTTGAGGAAAACATTCCTGGATTTTTCTCCTCACCATTGAGTTCCATTGAAACCAAAATGTTGAAGGTCCATATCAATGCCGTTTCAAAGGGCTTCAGAGGCTCTGCGCGATCCCAGACGAGGAATAGGGTCTCATCTAGTGAAACTGTTGAACAAACTGTCTGTTGTTTAAAAAAAAGAAATTAAAAATCAACATTCTTTTTAACTTCTCTGCACTTGCCAGTGATTGCGCAATCACTTCGAAAATGCCACACTAGGCGTAGGCGGAAATACCTCGCCCGTGTTTACAAAGCACACATCTGAAGACTAATACAAACGCCAGCAGCTTGACTTACAGCGTAGCGGATCTGTTCCGTCAAGACAAAATACATTAACATTGCCATAACCAATACCAATGAGACCTTATTGTAAACTGTTAACTGTTCATTTCTTTGTTTACAATGTTTTAAACCATTATAAATTGGATTTGCTTTATTTCTGATATCCATTGTCTGACTTTTGGATCCCAATGTACATTTACATTAACACTGTGCGTTAATTTTTTTTTCTTGTTTGGAGTCCAAACATTGTGCAGTACCTACTTGTGACGTCCATTAAAGGTGCCCTAGAATGATTTGAAACAATATGTTAAGTTGTTCTCTGATATCTACATAAAGGGTATGTGGCTTATTTAAGGGCAAAACTTGTCCAGATACAGTTTTACGGGTCAATTTACAACCATAGAAATTGTCCCTAGGATGTATTGATTTGTTTTTGCCTTTTTTGGAAGAGTCATGAATATTAATGTTTAGCTTTGCTCCAATTGGCTTATTTCAGCAGCTCACAGCACACAGCAGTGCAGTTGTTCAGCGAAGTGGCTTGTGAGTCCTGACCGTCCTGACAGAACACAGACCGACTGAATGACACTTTAGGCAGAACATCTCAAATGGAGATTGATAAAATGCAGCTTACTTGTTTGTTGGTGTTTTCAGATCATGCGCGAGAGAGCTCGCGTGCATATGGTTGCCAGATTGTACATGTTTAGGTAAAACACCGGATAGTATACATGTTCTTTTCACAGAAAAGCTCTGTTTGGGGGATTTAAATGACTGAAATCTGGCAACCGCAAGCACGAACGCTCTTCATTCCCTCAGACAAAACCAGTGATTTTAGACTTGTCTTTTTTCATCAACGATATTTCATGTCTATATAACGTTAGTCACAATGTAGGCCAGCAGTGACTGTGATGTACTCTGAAATACAAGCATGCAAAAACATCATACTTAAGTTCTCAAAAAAAAAAAAAAATTATATATATATATACTTACAAAATGAACAGCCTTGTCAAATGACAATGTAAAAGGTGACGTTTGCTTGAATTATCGATTAAACGATCTGTAAGCAACGTATCTACGGTTGTATTTTGTAATACAAAATAATATTTACCTTTGTCATTAGACACACTATTTAGTTTTGTATGGTACTTGGTGTTTCATATTGTTACTGTACTAGCATATTGCGTTATCTAGACAATGCGGTATCTCTAAGAAATGTTCAATTTAATCAGAAAAAGTTTAAACTGTCAATAAGTGGATAAATCACTACTTACTGCTTGCAGGAATATAGTTGTAATTGCCACTTTCTTCAGTTTTAGACGCTGAGTGAAGCTTGCTTAAAATGGGCCGAACAAACGAACGATCTTGAATTAAATTGTTGCGGTATCCGATTATAAACATCACCCATGACTGTTGACATATGAAAAGTCCTCACGTCCCCTGCACAGCCTGGAACATGACATCTGTGTCCATGAGAGCTGGTGTTTTTGCTTTGCTTGAGTGTCTTGTTTACCTGCAGTCCTGATGATTCTGATCCGTCAGTTCCACCTGATAATGCACATTTGGACAGATGCAAATGTTGGGGGTGAATATAAATGATCCCCGACGATTGTGTCACGGTTGGCGTTATATCTTGAGAATCACTTATTTTTCTGTAGTGTTTTTAATGCACGAGATTTACATAAGAAAGAGGAGGCAATGGTGTTTGAGACTCACAGTATGTGATGTCCATGTACTGAACTCTTATTATTTCATTATGGTAAGGTTAATTCAATTTTTCATTCTAGGGCACCTTTAATGGAACATGCAGTATGTGACTGTCATGCTAGGCTGTTCATTCATGCTACTAATGGAAATCCAGCTCAGATCTCTTAATTCAGTAATATCTAGACTTCACACTCTGTTTCTACATTAGCCTTCTTAAGCTTAGACATATTTACTGTACATGCACGTAAGATCATAATTTATTTATTCAGAAACCATTTTGCTTGCTTAGAGGGAAGTTACTAGAAGTTTTACAGTGATTAAAATTTATGAAGGAATTACAAGCAGAAAGTGTACATTAGGTTCCTGTTCTGTTGTGTTTTATGCATGAGAAGGATATTTGATGTCTCATTGTTCACAAGGCCATTTTGAGTGAATAATGATTGTAGAATTGTGTGCACGTGGTGCAGGAAATCTATGAGGCCATAAAGACGTTGTAGGTTGAAGGTTTTCTTCAAGTGTATATAATGTACAGTATGTAGGAAACGGGGTGAAAGAAGATTCATTACAGCATTTCACTGTTTCCCATCATTCAAGGGTCCAGGTTTTGCACGCCGACCTCAAATGGGTTAAAAAAAAAAAGCCGCTCTGCCATAAATTTTAGCTTTGTAAAGCTCAAAACATAGTTTTTGAGTTCAGGTCAGAGAGGTGCTGCTTCAATTTGGTGGCAATTTTGAGGCTGTACTTTGGTGGCATTTAGCACAGACTATCCTGTGAAATGTCTTCTCGTCCCTGTCATTGATCTCTGACTTGCGACCACATCTCTTTTTATGATCTGTCTGAGGACTTGCGTTGTCAGCGTCACCCCAGTCAACTGATTGAAATCCAGTCCAGTGATATCAGCACACTAAACACTGCATCCCGTTACCAATCCATTTTTTTTGTGGTTGTACATTTGATAACTTTGTTTGTTTGTTCATCAGTAATATTAAATATAATTAAAATGTAAAATAACTGTTTTATTTAGAATACTGTAATATTCTGTTATATTGATTATTAATATGCATAAAATACGAATGCAGAATGTCATTTATTTCTGTGATGACAGCTAAATTTTCTCTATCATTACTCCAGTTGTCAATGCCACATGATGAGTGTAAAGACAAATTAAATGGTTAAATAAATGAGAAAATCTGAAAATCATTCACAGCGCTTCACTTTTTCCACATTCTATGTTATGTTACATGATAATATCTTGAGCTGGTGTTCACCAAAGACCATATTTCAGGCTTTTATCCAAAATCTCGTTGCCCATTAACCACGCTTCTTGTGGTCTGAATGGTTGAAGCACTATCCTTTAGCATACAAAGTCATTCAAATAATGCTCGCTGATCTCGACTCTTGTGCAGTAGAAATACAGAGCAGACTCCCCAGACCAATGTTCAGTTTTAAATTGAGCTTGGTCTGGTGATATCCAGACAAGGATATTAGGCCTACATTTATCGCCGTTCTCAACATTATTGATGCCTTTTTGCCCTGCTAGAAGCTTGAAAGAATTTACCATGGACATACTGGGAAAAACAGTTGTTTCTAAACCAGTGTTAATTTCGTTGACGAAGACTATGACGAAAAATATTCGTCAACTAACCTTTTTCACGGACGAAAACTAAATAAAAACTAAATAAAAAGTCAGATATGATGACGAAGAACGTGACGAAATATAACTGGCACTTTAGTCAACGAATAAAAATGAGACGAAAATATATGGGAGGGACGAATGGAGAAGAGATCCAATCATAAATACTCTTTTTGTGGGCCGTGTTGGGTAGAAACGTAGAAATCCAATCAGAGCGAATCTTTGAGGGTAGGTTGATCTATGCAGAAGCAGCCGAGAGCCATTTAAAAAAGCCGCGGCAAATGCAAGCGCAACAGCTAAACAAACGCAGCAGCAGTTACACAGAAAAGACAGAACAGAAATGTCAGAGGCACATGAGTTACATGCCAAAGCACGCACGCCAAGTTTATTTTATCAGATAAACCACCGTGTTTCCGCTAGCTGCTAAACTTGGAATAAAATAGAAGCTAAAGAAAACCACGTCTGACCTGTATTGATTAGACCAGCGTTTCCCAACCGGGGTGCCGTGTAAAACGCACTTGCACCGCGGTCCATCTTACATCTGATGATGACGCATCTTTGATATGGGTTGTAACTTGAAAATAATGCTTTATGTATGTTTCTGTCGATGGATACACGTGCTGGCTCCTCAGTGATAGGCTACACTACAACAACGATAATAAAATAAAAACTGGCAAAATGGTTTCTCTTTGTAAACTGTGTTCAATGCATGCGAGTGCTGCCGTTTGTCCAGTCATTTCGCCGTCCTCACCCGGGACGGGTATATTCGCCAGAAGACGCGAATGAGAGCGCGCACGCGCTGTGTGAAGATCTGTCATCCGAGAGCGCGCACGCGTCCCACAGCGCGCAAATATTCAGTTATCGTTCAAGTCTTGCGCTTGAACGGACAAACTCATACAAAAAGTATGTCAACATGTCCATCTTGTTAAGTATCCAAGCAGACATAGTCTGAATATGCCTTAAGTGAACTTTATACAGTCGAGAAAGACGACGCATACCCCTGTCTTAAAGGGGCAGCAACCTCTAATGTCAAAGAAAATATGAGGACTCACTGCTCTTGATTGAATAGCTTGTGTAAGTTTAATAAGGATTAATCTTTCATTTAAACAGTTAAATAAGTAGTTATTTTACATTTGATTATTTATTCTATTTCTCTACCTAAAACTAACGTTAGACCTACCTGAAAAACAGGAAATGCATTGTTCATTTTATCAGTATCTTTGCTTAATAGAATTTATTTATGCTACTGCTTGTATTTAAGTTATTTGCTCTTATCTTCTTTATTTTTAATAGTCCTTTATTCTGTGAACATAGCAAATACCGAACCGTACTGAAACCGTGAACCTAAAACGTTATACAAACCGACCCGTGAGACTAAGACTAAAACTCTTATGATATTTAGTCGACTAAAACTAGACTAAGACTAAAAGATTTCAGATGACTAAAATGGGACTAAAACTAAATGGTGTGTTATTCAAAAGACTAAGACTAAGACTAAATCTGAATTTGCTGTCAAAATTAACACTGTTCTAAACAAAACATTTTTTATGAACCGCTTGGCTTGTATCAGTCTTTTAATCTTTAATTGTACTTTTACACCATGGACAGAGGACAATCAGAACAAACCAAATCAGAAAATAAAAAGCTGAATTTGTTTTAGTGCGTACCTCTGTACGAGGCAGCTGGCGGCTTTTGCTGTGGTGTATCTGATAAATCAAAACCCAATCAGTTTACACAGTCTTCTGTGTTTCTGAGAGATTCACCTCTTAGCCACAAATATCTGTTGTTTTCTATTAAGAATCAGGTATGATGTGTTATGAAATGCTGCACAGAGACAGTCAATAGCAGGAAAATGAGTTTGGCTCATAGCATAGGGTCATAGCTCTTCAGCAACCCAGTGAGTAACGTTACTGGAATGTAACTTTAAGCTTAATAGATCTATTTCAAATATGTTGTGGTGGCAAGCTTTAACTACTGGCTAATAACTAAATATTTAATATAAAAGAACAATATTTTACCTCAAGTTCTCTTTGGAGGATTGACAGCTCATAGTGTCCTCTTCCAGGAAGCCAGTAACATGTCCTTTGTCTTTCTATTTTTGTGCTTTAACATAAAACAACCAAAACACGCTGCTTCGGGCATCGTTTGTTTACGCTCTTGTTTCTGAAAGTCAATGACATCACGCGTGTCGTGACAACAAGCGATGATTGGTCGAGTAGCAACGTGTAGTCTGACATGTTTCTAGTCCAGGACACGACAAGATTTTAGGAGTCAAAATCGCGTAATCTGACATAGTGACTATCGTAACAGACAAAAATATCTTGTAGTCTGAACCAAGCATAAGGTGTTGTGGCATAGTTCGTTTTAAATTTAAAACTATAGGCTGTAGATTTTGCAATTTTAAGTGCATATCCCCCCCCCCCCCCCCCCAGGCATAGAAATGTTTTGTACATTTCACTTATGTTCAGTTAGACTCATTTTCATGGAATTTGTTTTTTTTTTTAATTGATTTTTTTTTTGTCAGCCACATTAGTTCTTTGTTTTCCCGCCACTCATCTGTTTCCATGGATACACATCATCACAGCTGTACTTAATTTAGTTCATCCCCATATGTATTTAAGTTCCTCGCCTTCACTCTGTTTGTCAGTTGTCGTGTGTGTATGTGCTATGCTTATGTGCACTCCTGTCTGCCTTTTTGATTAAATTAAACCATGTTTATATTTTAATCCTGTCTTCCTTCAGTCCTTCCTCATCTGGTGACAGTGTAAGTATTTTTTTCTTACACAAAGACTTTGTGTATTAGCTCGATAATAACAAGCAGATTGTTCTGGAACAGGGCTGGTTTCAGAAGGTCCTGGGTCCAGGGTTATAAAAACAGGAGCAGTCCTCTGGAGAGCTGTGCTAAAGAGAGTCCTCTCCAGTACTCTACACATGACATTTTAAGAGATTCACTGAAAGGTTAGACTTTCAAAAACGCACACACACACACCTACACACACACAGACAAACACCTACACACACACACCCCTACCTACCTTTGTGTGTAGGCCCCCCGGTCATCTATTGTGAAAGCATCAGTAAAATAAGTAATATTTGTAGTGAATGCCACTTCAGATCCTCTACTTTCTCTTCTCTATGTTAAGATTTAATTGGCTTGATAAAAAATTATTAACATTAATTAGCATATACGCATGTTTTTGGTGTTCTCTGATTAGGGAGTAATAGCGTTCCAGTTTGCGGTTGTACGTATGTGTATTTTTGGTCTATTGTCTTTTTGTGATTTCATCTATTTTTTTATTATTATTGAATTTATGTTCCAATATAAATAAATAAATGAAATATATGGAATATGAAATTTCAGTTTAATACAATAATCATATTAATAGTGCACAGCATACATTTTTGGTTAAATAACTTTTAATATCAGTTTTACAGTTTTAACCTCCCATTTAAAAAATGAAAATGTTAAAGACTGAAGCATTTATCTTATAAGTTTCTCAAGTTTAAAAATACAAATCAACTATCAATGTATATTTTAAAAGTTAGATAAATGTTACTGTTAACTGAAACTGTTTTACGTATTCATTAAATTAAGCTGAAATAAAATATAAATGTATTGGATGGAGGTGTTGCAATGTCAACCAACCTAAAAATAAGTTGGAAAAAAAATAAAGAATATTGAAAAAATTAAATGTCAACCTAAAACTTAAATAAATATTAGTTAAACTGAAAATGATAAAAAAAAAGCTAATTCAAAATATTAAAAAATAGTAAATAAATAAAAATATCACTGACAAATGTAGATAAATGTAACTCATGTAAAATTTATGTATCAACTGTTTTTAGCATGCCGTTATGGGTTTGCACCCCAAAAAGTATATTCTGGTCTAAAATGTTTTTACGCATTATTGCGTCCTCGTGAAAACTGCATGTGCTTATAAAAAATAATCCAAATGGTGTAGGGCAAGATATGTGCCAAAGTTGAGAACAAACTCTTGAATCCTGTGTGAACAATCATAATAGTGATGCTCATCTTAGCATGAGCCAATTAAAACAGAAGGTGGTAATTGCTCACGTTCTTTATGCCCTTGTCATTAATAAAGTTGAAAGCATGTAGAAGAATAGGAGAGCTCATCTGTGCCCGATTTCTTTAGCTAATATTTGCTGCAGCAGATCGGTGAGACTCTTGTGTAGGTGTCAGAGCCTATTGTTTTTATCATTAAACAGTGGATGAGACTCTGGCTCTTTGTATTCATCAGATGAAGTCATCTTTCAGTGTTGATGCAGCAGGTTTGTTTGTGTTGGTGTTGAGGTTGCGCTTCCTGTCATTGAGTCTAGGCTCTGTTGCATCACATAATATTCTTTCAACACTAAATATGGTCAAATGCGTTCTCCAGAGACTAATTAGACATGTCGCAACATAAGACTTTCAATATGGTTCTGTTTAAGAACGTCCCTCCGATGGGTCGTCTCGTTCGCTGCTCTTCTGCAGTAATGTCTTTTAATAACTCTGAGT
This sequence comes from Pseudorasbora parva, assembly GCF_024679245.1. NCBI lineage: Eukaryota > Metazoa > Chordata > Actinopteri > Cypriniformes > Gobionidae > Pseudorasbora > Pseudorasbora parva. The sequence goes on along the minus strand of NC_090188.1, from coordinate 7,339,487 downwards.
CATGTTCATCTCTGAAATTCATGCTCAGATAATTTAAAATCTTCAATGCTGCAGATCTATACAATATCTAGAACCGATGACAATGACACATAACTTTTGGGGCCCAAATAGGGGTCTTATTCTCACTATTAACTAGGAGCATTATTAGCATGCACATTACTAGGATCTTGGCTGTTTATTAGTACTTTAAAAGTGCATGACCAGATTCTACATGCCTAGTCCTACCAAATACCTAAAATTAACAACTTACTAACTATTAATAAGCAGTAATTAGGAGTTTATTACTGACGCAAAAGTCTATAGTGTGATCTTTATTGTATTTCAGTTAATTCTTGTTTTATTATAAAGTATTTTTTTGTTGTTGTTGTTTTTTTTAAGTATTGATAACCTGTTTTTGACATGGTGAAATTATAGAAATATGAAGTACCATACCACATGCACTTTACCATGGTATTCTTTGAAGTACCTTGGCTGACCATGGAAATATTATCATATTAACAATAATTTACATCACATAAAGTACTTTCAGCTACATACAATGAGTTCCATGGTAATACTACGGAATCGCGGAATTGGCATATTAACGCGGAATCTGCATATAAACGCGGAATCTGGTGTTAACGCAGATTTCCCCGGAATTTTACATATTTATAATGAAATTCTGTGTTGTGTGGGTTAAGAACGTATGTCTGAGGAAAGTGCAGACCGGGGGGAAGCAAATCTCCGCGACACAACCCCTCCCGTCATTTCAGCTCGCCCTTCAAAACAATGAAAGTATGGCGAAGTTGGTCTCCACGGCTCTGCTTTCGGCAGCGGAAAAGTTAAGAAACTCGATGCTAACGGCGGTTTCACCAAGGGGGTAATCTAGCGCTCGGAAAGCGTTCCACCCCTAGGGGCTGCCATTGCTAACCAAGCCATCACCTGCTGTTAGCATCCCATTGACTTCCATTCATTTTTGAGTCACTTTGACAGTGAATAACTTTACATCTGAGACGTTTAAAGACTCCATTTGTCCATTGTTTATTTATAAAGAAACACGACAATGCATAAAAGGCTCCATTACCTTGTATCTTACACTATCGCCCCGCAGAAGCTGTTTTTGTAAAAATAGGCTAACGATTGCGTCATAACCAACGTGACTCTGTCGCACAGTTGAGAAATTACCGTATAGACCTGAGGAGACGCTCGCAGGCAATCTTTTACTGTCTATGAGACAGTCGGGGGGACGTGGAGACATAAAGTCTGATAAAGTCAAGGGAGAAGAATGGGGAGAAGCCCATAGTGAGCCAAAAGCAACGGGAGAAAATATTTAAACAACGTGATTCAGCTTTCACTTTCCACAACTACTAGAAGACCTACAGCTGTCCGACAGGAGGCTCACGTCACATCTACGTCGTCAAGCTCAGTCTGAGCCTGCGCAGTTCGCTCAGCCATCAGGAAGTGAGTGCCCCTAGGTTGACTTCATTATTTAGCCGTTGACGTCAATGGGGTCGCTGTGTCCATTTCTTTTACTGTCTATGGGTTTCACACTGCACGCGCAGGCGGCGCAGAAGCTTTGCGTATGGAGAGCGGGAGCCACGCGCTCGTTGTGCTCAAGCAGCATTGGTCGCGCGCGCAGCTGAACCGCGGCTCGTGTATTGCACAGACAGACAAATATTGTCCATTCTGTCAGATATTCCGGTGTTCTGCTCGACCCCTGTCATCTCGTGTTTTGATTTATAATGGGCACATTAGGCAGCAATGCATATCTGCTGCAAATGCGACTGTTTTCCCCTCTGTTCCAAACACATTTAACATGCTGTATATGGGTAGTTTACATGATAAAAGTAACCTTAAAGTTAAGATAAGCATCTAGTTTTAATGATTTAAAGGGGCCTTTGAAGTTGGGGGACTTCTGGCAGTGTTGTGTTTTCGTGTATTTTTATTTTTCACAGCTCTGGATATCATAATGGTGATTGTTAAACACACAGAACATTTCACTAGATGATTTCATGGTGAAATGTGTTATTTTTTCATGTTAATTTTCAGCTTTAAATGTTTTACTTAATAGTAGCCTACTGTATGTAAAAGATGATTCTTATGAATTTTTTTTTTTAGTTCTTTATTTTTTTTACTTGAAAGAAAAAGCTAATGGAGCACTTTCATTTTAACTTATATAAACTACTATAATGTATTTTATCAGAAAGTTTAAAGCTAATAACCATTAATATTTGAAGTACTTGAAGTGCAGTGTTATGTTGCATCATATTTGTCCTAAAAAGTAAATGTGATGTTTGTTACCTCAAAAATTTAAGGTCATTCCTATTTTTTGTTTTATGTTCTATTATATTAACATTAAAAGCACACTCTTTTTTCACCAAAATAACAGTAAAGGGTAAAACAAACTGAATTGCCAAATATTTTAACAGAAAAAAAAGGAATCTGCAAAAATTAAAACGGAAAAAACGCAATTTACAAAAATTAAAACGGAAAAAACAGAATTTGGGAAAAAATTAAACGGAATTTGGGAAAAAATAAAACAGATTTTATAGGGCCCTAAATACTGTGGTTTTATGAACATGGTGGTACTACAATGTGGTAAAATTATTTAGTTTGTTTTTTGGACATGTTCCATGATACAAACTGTATTTTTGACATACAGCCTGCAATGGTGGTTAAAAATTAGCTACCATGGCAAATTAATTTCAGTACAGTGATATATATCAGTGCATTACCATCATTTTATGTTGGCTTTAGTGATGCCTTCCTTGTGATTTTGTTATCAAATGCAAAGGTTTTCCACTGGCCTATTATTAATCAACAGGGCTGCTAGTGCCCCCCTCCCCACCCCCATCTCATCATATGTAAAGCTTCTCACGTCTGAGATCTCATTTCCACTCAAGCGCTGGTCTGTGTTCCCGGACGTGATAAAAGACATTTCGCTGTAGTGCGATTCCATGGTCTGCCATGTTTGCTTTCATGTTCTCCAGTGAATAATACCATTTCCAATTCATTAAGCTGCACTTTTGTTTTAGAGGGTTTGCAAATTAAACAGGAAGGTGTTTTTCCTCTGCTTCTGATTTTCTGAATTTGTTTCTCGCTCTCCTTCGCAAGGACACTCTGGCTGCGTGACTTTAGCTCCGACTCACTAATACAGAAACTCCCGAGAGACTGAAGCCATCAGTCTGTGTCTGTTACTTAAAATATGCGTTAATGCAAATCAACTCAATCTGATCAATGACTGCAAATATGTACTTTTTTAGTGTTTTATATGTTTAAATATCTGCAAACTGAGGAAAATATCAATTTACATGTGCATCGTGTGTATTTCAGCCAATGTGGACATTTACTATCAACGTTACTTGGTTATATTTTATTTCTCGTCCACTTTAGATTCCACTAACTGGAAGTAACCATGCGACTACATATCAACTAACTCTCCGATTATTTGTTGACTGGTAAGCCCCGTTCACTCTGTGACGGTGACCATTGGCGGCCGAATGACGGAGCAATTTCACTGTTTTATTGACTGTATCCACATGGATATAATATGATATTGCGTGAAAAGAAACCATCTGCAGTCTTAGTGAGTTGAATTCATAGATAATAGTTTGTGTTGTTAATTATATGATGCAGTTTAGTAGGGCTGGGTTTCTATTAAAATTTCAAGAATCGATTCGATTCCGATTCTCAAAATCTTGAATTGATTATCATTATTCGATCCGATCCGATCTTTGAGATTTAGATAAGTGTTTTTAAAGAAAGCATTTTTTCCAGCTGTTACCTGAATATTACAGGACTGTAGTTATGCAACATATTGATACTATTATTATCGACATTCAACTGCAAATTAATGGAGTATTCATGGTTGTAAAGAACAACTGTGCGCTGTGGAGATGGTGCGTGCTGTCATGACAAGCCAGCCATTACAACTACCTTGGCAGTAAGCGCGCGCTGCAGTGAGCCGAGTGTGACGTAAGCCGCGTTCTCGACATATCCAGCAGCCCGAGTTTACTCGTCTACCTTACTGTAGTATTCTCTGTTCGCCTTCTTCAGCACGGCGGTGGCGGTATAGTGACGAGAGCTTCGGCTTGAGTCCGCGGCGGTTCTGGATTTTTCAAAGCTGCCATGTTCGTTGTTTTAATGTCCTTCCACCTCGCGCGCATGCGTGAATTCAATGACGCGCCAAATTAAAATTCACAGGGAAAATGTAGGCCTATTATTAAATCGATCCTCTGAGTTATGGCTCGATCTTTAGAAATAAATATGAAAATCGATTCAGAATTGGTGAATCGATTTTTTTTTCTCTTTTTTTTTTCTTTTTTTCTTCTTCCCAACACAGCCCTACAGTTTAGCACTTCTGCTTTCATATTACATTTTTCCACTGCATTGATTTACAGGAATACGAAAATTGATTGTCAAATTAAATTGTAGTCATTTTTGATTTTTGAGTTTTTGTTGATCGGTCGATCATTAATCTAGTTTATGGATTTAATGCACTGATCACTGCTGTAGTTTATATACACTGTAAAAAAAAGAAGCAATTTTTGAACTTTTGCAGTACAATCGACTTGGATGTTTAAGTTATTTCAACTTAAATTATGTTTAACTGACTTTAAGAAATTAGTTACATCTTATATAACTAATAAAAACAAGTTTAACATTTCTTGTCAAATGTTCATGGTCAAATTAGAATATCTTTATTTTTATATATCACTTGTGTTAGGCGTTAACAGTTTAACAGTTTATGACCCAAGACCAATAGTAAAAAATGAAGACCATGAGTCAGGAGTGCAAGTAATTAAAGAAAAAATTACTGAAGAATAGTTTAAAGTTTCATCAGCAGAAGCCAGCTTCAAGTCTCAAGGAGTTTGTAAGACGCACTTTTTCTCTACCTTCTTTCGGACGTACAATTTCTCAACAATTATACCCTTTTTAACGTCTATCCAGGTCATTACTGCAAGGTGAATGATTCTGATTGGCACAGAGAAAATGCACAGTAATGTTAAATTTACACCCTGGAATTACGCGCATGTGTACACCAAATACACACTTTAGCAAACAAGAAACAATCAGTGGTTCTATTGATTTTAGTAATATCATAGCTGGAAAAAATCATTACAAATCATGATAATAATATAGGAGGATACATATTAGACTTTGATTATGAATTTAATTTGGATATATACAGGTATATTGAAGCAGCAGTGGATTTCAAAATTCAACCTTTCACTTGTGATTGCATTTTCTAAAGGAATAGTCAGACGCCTACAAGCATCTCACAGTACAGAGACTAGTGGCATACAGTGAAAAAGTCACTGGCGGAGGCTTTAGGTTAGGGTTAGTAGAATAATTTGAATTTGTGGAAAAAAGCATCAAAATAAAATAAATTCTCAGCAGATATTAAAGGCACGATATGTAAGCTTTTGCCACCAGAGGTCACATTTTCAAAACCATAACAAAGGCAAAGCTTGATGACACTGAAGGAGAGTGGAGCGATAAGACATGTCGTTTTCAACATCCAAAGATGTATAGAAGTCACAAATCGTTCACAGAATGAAGTAGCAAATAATTGGTAATTAGTTATTTGTTTTACCTGTATGTTTGATCACACATTTGTCGTCATAATGAATTGGCTGCAGGAATGTGAAATGTAATGCTATATTAGTCTGTTAATGATATGTCAAATGATTTAATGCTGCAAAGTAAAGTAAATTTGAACGAACCCACATAATGGATAATTATTATTGTGCACCACATGTGTACTGTATACTGGCATGTACTGTTTTTTTCTTCTAATTTAATTTCACTGCCATGGCTTTGGTCACCAGACTTGATAAAAAGTCTGAAATACAAACAAAGTGCAGTATAGCTGTATTTGTAATTTCATTAGCATAACCTACACAGAATTATGTACAATACATATTTTAGTCAATAAATGCTTAGACAAAGGGACGTGTCATAGCTTAACATTGGAATTTCTCTGGATTTACAAATCCTTGGGAACTTGATAATGTAAGCACACAACTGCATGAAATATATCACACTGTGCAAGTGATTTTTTTGATATTTTAATATTGTACATATTTTATATATTGCAGCTTTAAGCAGATAGTCTACTAGCGCACTAATGTATTTGACATGTAGTTGCAAAGTGACTTACAGTTAGAAGAACATCTAAAGTGGTCTAAACTAAGTGACTCAATTTAGTTGGCTTATGAATGGCAAGAGCCATTCATGCTTTCTTCAGACACATCTAACATATCTAAAGTACAAATCTCACTGATACTTGTGTGATTTTAATTGATATATTCTATCATGTTTGGATTTGCATATACCTACAAATTTGACTGCTTGCAAATATTTTTGGAGTCGGGCTGCAATCTTTTGTAGTTCAGTCACCTATGAAGTGCTTTTTTCTTTTAGCATGTTGATTTAAAACAGCAGAAGTTGGTTGCTCTTGTTCTCAGAGTTAATGCAGTATGAGGTCAAGGGTTTGTATGAAGAGGCGCTCTCAGCCTCATCACATGAAGAAACCTGTCCCTTCCTCAAGCTGTTAATGGATTGACTTGCTGACCCACGTTTGGCTGAAGTGTCTGATAGTGTGGGTATTTTTGTGTCAGGTGATATCTTGTATCTGTGTTTAGCAAATATGGTAAAAGTTACATAAGAGGGACATCACATATCGTGTTCAAATGGCCTGCTAATGGGGGCAGTATGCAAAGACAAGGATCTCGGAGTTGGTAAAGCATAATGCAAATAAATTAAAGACTACAGAGGTTAAATGCTTACACTGCTCGTGAGAAACACATCGATGTATAAATAATGTTTTAATGAAAAGTTAAGACAGGGCTGAAAACACGCCTCTGAGTTCTTAATTTACAATCATAATTACAAGACTCATTCTTAACATGCAGAACATGTTCATGTCTTAATATACTGGATAAATGATTAAACTCACAATTTGTAAAATAATTAGTCATTTTTATTTTATTTGATCACAATTAAGTGCATTATACATAATTTCAATACTTTAGTGGATGTAATTTGTTGCGTCTCCAGGTGTTGTAAAAAGAGCTAATTTATTTCGAAATATTCCGGTTTCAATTTTGTTTATTCTTTAGTGTAAAAATTTTAAACAAAACTTGTAACTTCCAATTAATCAAGTTGTAGTTTTCCATTGTGTCATTAATTTATCCAATGACATCATCCTCCAGAAAGTGACATCATTTTGCTGAGAAATTAATAGCACAGTACGTATTATTACGCAAATGGATCGTCTCAGACAAGAATAAATAACAAATATTTTAACAAATTCAAAAGCTGTTGAAAATATCAAAAGAATTGCAAATTGATACCCTAATATACTGTTAGCTTATTCATAGGGGTAATTTGTGGGTGGTGCATGTCCCCACCCCTTTTTGAAACATCTTGTGGCACAGATGTACCGAATACAACACAAACATCTCCAGTTTATTAGCATTGAATTAGTTTGTGTTAAATAAGAGGCAATCTGTCGTAGAATGTATTTCGTGAACTCCTGCTGAGTGCTCCTTGCTGCTGTTATCAGTGGCGGAAGGCAACAGTGCTCTCCTGGCGCTCATGCACACTCTTCACACAGATGAAGATGGGTCTATCACCCAATGCTGTTACAGAGAGACAGTGAATTCACAAAAGAAACAAAATGCACTGATGAACATCTTTGGTTTTAATGAGATGGCGGATTCAAACCCTGAACCTCTGAGATGCTGAACAAGAATTATACCACCAGTCGATGACACAAATGTTAGTGAGGATATGTATGTATAAGACTAAAAAGATTTCTATATAGTATGTTAAGATGAAACTATAACATTAATCATGAGTTTTGTGTAAAACAATTCACCCTAAAATGAAAGTTCTGTCATTAATCGTTGTTAAAGGTGCACTATGTACCATATTTTCAGTAAAATATACAAAAACCACAAGGCCAGTGTTATATATTTTGTTCAGTTGAGTACTTACAATATCCCAAATGTTTCCAACTATTTGTAAATTGTGAGAATGTCTATTTTAACCAATGACCCAGGGTGTGTGAGCTTGTCAATTGCGTCATATCTCCGTTCCCCTCGGTTTCCGGTTTTATTCTGCCTATACGCTTTACTCTTAGCAGTGTGAACAAGTGTCACAGCAGCCGCTAAGCGAACGTACAGAGGAACATCATAACATTATTTTCAACATACTCAAATGTATCTAATATGATAAACAGAGCTGCGTTACCTCATACTCATGCCCGGAAAAGTGGAAACGGTGACTGTGGCATAATAAAAGTCCCGCTGCTCTTGAGGCGTGTGTTACGTTCATCTTAACAATCACTCCAGCGGCCTTGCTCAGCTCCACAATAGAGACTGACATTTTTCCGGTAATCCCGCAGGGCAAAAAAATCACTTGATTGGGATGGGAGCGGAATGTTTTTTACCGGGAGTGGGTGGGATCAGGAATCTTAATACATGATGCATCTATACAAATACTGTTTATATAATCTATATATCTATACGTTTTAAATTGTATGGTCTCTTTATGCTCTCCTGTTTGCTTTGGTCAGACTCCTCTACGACGGCCATGCTGTTGTAATAGCTGCAGTGTGTTGTTTTGCATTGTCCTGCTGAAATACACATGGCCTTCTCTGAAATAGACATCTGGAGAGCAGCATATGTTGCTCTTAAACCTTTATACCTTTTAGCATTCATAGTGCCTTCCAAAACATGCAAGCTGCCCATACTGTATGCACTTATGCACCCCCATACCATCAGAGATGCTGGCTTTTGAACTGAACGCTGATAACACGCTGGAAGGTCTCCCTGCTCTTTAGCCTGGAGGACACGCTGTCCGTGATTTCCTACAAGAATGTCAAATTTGTTTGACCATAGAACATTTTTCCTCTTTGAAATAGTCCATTTGAAATAATCCTTGACCCACAGGACACGACGGCGCTTCTGGACCATGTCCACATATGGCTTCCTTTTTGCATGATAGAGCTTTAGTTGGCATCTGCAGATGTTACAGCGGATTGTTTACCGACAGTGGTTTCTGGAAGCATTCCTGGCCTCATTTAGTAATGTCAGTGACACAACCAGTGCAATGGGCGATGCAATTAGAGGTTGACACGGGAGTGGATTTTCAAATCCCACTCCCACACAAAAAAATCTGTCCCATCCCAATCCCACGAAAAAAACTGGGGAACATCCCCATCCCAATCCCAGAAGAATGACTTCCATTCCCTCCCACTCCTGTGTTGTTTTTTTGGCCAGAATCTGTCAGTTACAGTAAAATATTCAGTATGTATCACAGCATGCCCATGCCCTGTTGAATAAAAACCGAAAATGTTGTTTTTGTTTAAGATGGCTTTTAGTTCAATATAATAACGATGCACACATTCAATTCCACGTAAATCATCTATGCAAACACAGGCACGCACACACACACACGCAGTAAATGTCCTGCAGTTTTTGCCGTTTTCATGTCGTCTTTTTAGTTACTTCAGACTAGAGTCCTGCACGGGTCCGATTTTGTAAATCCGCACCCACCCATACCCAGGGTGCGTTAAACCACATCCGACCCGTTTTCAGACGGGAGCACTAATTAAAATTATGCACCCTACCCGACCTGCTTAAAATAGAACCGACACCCGACCCGCACCCGAAATAAAATCAGTTTAGCATATAACATTATATACACATTTATTGCCAGGTCATACAAAAGTAATTACACCACCATTAAAGGGTTTGTTCACCCAAAAATGAAATTGATGTCATTAATGTCTCACCCTAATGTCGTTCCACACCCGTAAGACCTCCGTTCATCTTCAGAACACAGTTTAAGATTTTTTATATTTAGTCCGAGAGCGTATCCAAGTGTATGCACACTATACTGTCCATGTCCAGAAAGGGACTAAAAACATCATCAAAGTAGTCCATATGTGACATCAGTTGGTTAGTTAGAATCTCTTGAAGCATCGAAAATACATTTTGGTCCAAAAATCACAAAAACTACGACTTTATTCAGCATTGTCTTCTCCTCCACGTTTGTCTTCAAACCTCAAATATAAAATATCTTAAACTGTGTTCCGAAGATGAACGGAGGTCTTACGGGTGTGGAACGACATTAATGACATAAATTACATTTTTGGGTGAACTAACCCTTTAATACAAGGACCACTTTAGCCGAAGCTGTCAAAATGCTGCATTGTGAAGAACATAGCTAAGCATTTTACCAGCTTTATCCAACAGACGCGAGACGCGGCTACATTACTATCTCTGCTGCCACACAGTTTCGTCTACTCTAGCTTAGCATACATCTGACAATTTCGAATTCAAACACACCCTGTACACCACACATACTTAACAGTGTTAAATTAAACAATTAACAACAGTGTAGGTGCTACGTTAAATGAAAGAAAAGTCCAGTTATGTATGCACATTGCAAATCATAAATTAGGTTAGACTGGACTGTGCATGTAGGCTTAACTGAGAGAATCATGGGAGTGTGCGTGGTGGCGCGAGCACAAATAACCTGATATTGTTTTGAAATTATTTTATTAACTTGAAATACAGACAAGAAATATTTTTGTAGATGTGTTCCTAAAAAGATGCTTCTATTTTTACGTTCGCATGTGACTGTTTTAAACCCGTGTTAGACCCGTGTTTCCCCCTTTTCTGACTCGACCCACACCCGACACAGTTGGATGTTTTATACCTGTTTCAGCTAAATTTGCGAGTAGCCGACCCCGTGCTGGACTCTGCTTCAGATTGCCCTATAATTTCGGTGAGCACAACTGAGGTATCATTTTCCAACAGTAGTCGTTGCAGCGTAGCTTTCATGTCTGACTCTATTTTGATGATGATTTTCTTGGCTAAAAAGTGCCTGGGGAAGCCTCATTTCATGGCCTAAAATATATACACTTGTACCATAATGAATCAGGGTAAGAAAAAAACACATTTTGGCAGTTTCGCCAATGAACTTACTGTCAATCCATCGCTTAGTAGTGATGCTCTTTAGTTTTTTATTTAATAAATGATGGCAATACAATGAGCAGGATGTACAAGTTATAATTAATACCTTTTAAGTGCCCAGAGCATATTTCTGTTCTGTATGATGAATTGCTTGTGCTTTTCCTCATTTGCATGTCATTTTGGATAAGTATCTGCTAAATGACTACGTGCAATGAAAATGCTTAACCAAAGATGATTATGGAAAATTGAGTGTTGTGGTGGAATGAGCGAGACCTGTTAAATAATAATCCTAAACCAACACAATTTGCTTTGAGGAAAAACGCTACACAAAAAACAAGCAGAACAACACGAAGTATAACGCAGAAGATTCTAGTTTGCCTGGCCGCCCCAGTTCTGTCCCACGAGGTCCTTTTGTCCTCCGCAGAACACAGTGGCCCGTCTTAATGTGCATGTCAGCCGCGGAGCGCTTTAATACTTGTGTTTTCGGAGGGGCTTGTCAAAGCTAACCAGAGCTCTGGAGTCTTGTTAGAAACCCAATTCCTCTTCAATTTAGGGCCTCGGCTCACCAGGGCCCACCTAACCAGACTCTGTTAGACGCATTTGTTGGTGAAATTGAGCTGCACGGGCGATTGCAGTGGGGCATTTAGAGGCAGCGAGGGAATGAGTGAAGGTGTTTGAGATGCAAGTCAGGTCCGTGAAAGACTCGCAGGAGTAAATCTCTGTTAATAAAGTTCTGAGAGAAAACCTTAGAAACCTGCGACCAGTTCTCAAGCTAGAGAGAGAGAGAGAGGTCTCATTCACTTCATATGCATAGCCGTGCTTTGGCAAGGTGAAAAGATCTGATGTAGAGCGTTTTAAGACGTCTCGTCTTCGCACCGTTCCTGTTGCAGATCTGCCCGTCTAACATAATGTCAGAAATTATATCAGTAAAACGAACACGTGCTCTTTGTCTGACATATTTACCGTCTTCAAATAATAGATGCACAACCAAGTTCTTCCGGTTTCATTTCAAAACAGTTTTATTTCAACATACCTTTACAGTTTTACAGTTTGCAAATGATAATGCACATTTATTGTTAAAGTGGTCATGGCATGGATTTTTTGATTTTAATGTTCCTTGAAAAAATTACACAAAAAAAAATTTCAACCTTCATTTTAAATGAAATTATAAATTTTTAAAGGTCCCATGGCATGACATTGTCATTTTATGAGGTTTTTCAACATTAATATGAGTTCCCCTAGCCTGAATATTGTCCCCAAGTGGCTAGAAATTTTGATCAGTGTAAACCGAGTGCTGGGCGTCTTTCTCTGCCTCTGAGAAATTGAGAGCTCAGACGAGCTGATCCTGAATTCTCCTGTTATGATGTCATCAGGAAAGGTTTCCTCTCCTTCCTCTGCTTTACCCGCTCAGAGAATTAGTAGAATGGATTCAGTTTATCTGTCGCGATGTGAGCACAAGCTTTACCATATGGATTCGACAGCACCGCCACAAACAGTGAGTAACAGTGTTCATTAATGCCTGATCTGGGATCAGTGATTTCTGATGTGTAGCTAATCATTTAAGTTCACACAGACTTTCTTTCTAAATCGTTTAATACCGTCAGTCCCGCCGCTGGCCTTCTCCGTGAATCAAGCCAGTGACTAAAACCATCAACTTCACGTTGTTTTTGTTAGTAGCATGAAACAAATCTGTTATTTAAATGATTAAACTACAGAGAGCGATCAAAGAACTCTCTTTATAATGCTTGGATCTGCCAATCACACGTTTATCTGCAGTGCACACTTGTCCAAACTACCGTTATAATGAATAACACTTATCATTCAGCCGAATGCTTATCATTCGGCGGCATTCGGTGCCTGTCCGCGGCGACTCAGGAAGTTGTTCAAAATTCTGCCGTGCCACAGAGCGCCAATGTACTGATTTCATCCTGTGCTACCAGATGCCCACATCGTGCAGCTCTTCTGTCAGAAGTGGATTCAAAACTGAGCTCACGTGTGGCATATACAATGTACACGTCCTGCGCTGAGCTTCCCCTCCGGTGTACGAACTGTGTGCGACCCCCTTGAAGCATTGATTTTTTTTTTTTTGAAAGTCAGAGAATCCTGGGTGTGGCGGCGCGAGCACAAATAACCTGATATTATTTTAAAATTATTTGATTAACTTGAAATACAGGCCAGACATATTTTTGTAGATGTGTTCCTAAAAATATGCATACATTTTTACGTTCGCACATGACCTGACCCGCCCCCGTATCCGACACAGTTGGATGTTTTTCACCTGTTTCCGGAAAATTTGCGAGTCGACCCGTCGGGTACCTGAACCCGTGCAGGACTCTGCTTCATGTCGTGTCTGTTGTTAGTTGTGGTTAAAGCATTTTGTCAGAGTAATAACATAGCAGAGTTCACTTGTGTTTAGGGCTGGGCGATAAATCGATTTTATCGATTAATTCGAGTTTGTCGTTTCATGTCGATTTTTGTGAATGAAAATCGTTTTTTTTCTTTAAAATCCGCCGACGCTCCCTCTGGGCTCCCGTAATGGCTCAGCCCTCCCACGCGCGTTTGCCAGTGCCACAGGGATACACAAACAACAAGGATAGCGTCTAACAACAACAGTGTCATTGGTTAAACTATTAACAATACCCCGCTGCAAATTGTGTTTAGTCTGAACGGAACTGCGCTCATTTGAGCTGCGCGGACAACGAATGCTGCGCGAGGTCATACGCGGGCCGATCTCGTGACAGACCCGATACACAGCGCTGGAGATCCAGTGAGAGAGCGTTTAAATTCACCACAGAATTAATAACATCGCTACTGTGAACTAGAGGAAGCGTTCGGCCCAGAATTCTGTTATGAACCACAGATATCAGATCAAACAGAGCTGACGTGGAGACAACATGAGCGAAGGTCAGGGGTTTCAGTCACAAATCACCAACATTCACCAGGATTTACTGTAGTAAAACCACATGGATTTAATATTGTTGTCATTATTTATCTTAGGATTCGTACAACCTTTTGAGATTGAAATTCAAGCACTTTCCAATGGTTTCGTACACTTATTTGTACACGTACTGCAATTATTTTCAGCACTTCAAAGCTCTAAATATCCAAAATATGCTATTTTTAATGTGGTTTGTAAAAATAAGCGTTTAAAGGGGTCTTGTGAAAGGAATAGTATTTTAGTTAATTGTTTTTAATGTTTAATCCATTTTGTGGCAAACAAGCATTTTTTATTAAAAAAAGATATGCAGTGCCCACCACTATAACCAGCAGAAGAGCACGTATTGATGATTAGCCTTTTCCACTCCCTAATATATGGAGAAAAGTACGAAGTCACCAAGTCTCATGAAAAACTAAGTTACACAGAAAGCAAGTAAAGAGCTCATTTAATAATAACTGAAGCTCTCGGTCAGTTGAGTGTGAGAATATTGAAGAACAATGGTAATCTATATTTAATAATATCATTAGCATATTATTAAATAGCATAACATTTAAATTTTCCCTATACATTTTTGCACATTACTGTTGTTAATAAAAGTTAATTTGATCTGCATATCAATTAATAAACCTTTGATATGTATACTGTATATTGCAAAAGATATGGTGCCGGTTTATACTGTGGAATGGTCTGGGTTATTCACATGCTGAAAGTTTTGCACCCCAGGTAGGCACTCTACCAAGTCGCAAATATTTTACCTAAACAAAATAAAGTTAAAACTTGTTTTGAACAATTTCTTTGGCATGCAGATTGATTTTAAGTAGGAGAAAAAAAAAGAAAGAAAAAAAAATCGATTAAAATCCTAAATCGAATTTTTTGGCAAAAAATCTGGGATTTTTTTTTTTTGGCCATATCGCCCAGCCCTACTTGTGTTTATTCAGAGCTCTCAGATACAAACTTGTGCTCTCAACAACTCGGTACAATAACACTCTCAGCAATCTTTCCCCAGCTCTCCGTGTCTCTGGACTGGCAGTGAGTGCTGCAGCTGCTAAACCACGCCCCCTCTGCCACATAATCTCATTTCAAATGCAAAGATGTCAGCCAATCACAACAGTGGGTGTTTTGACTGACGGCTCACAGCAGACACGCCCCTTGAAACAGATGTAGTAGATCGAGTCCAGTAGTACACACCTATATACATTTCATTTAGTAATGCCACAGTATTTATTTATATGCCGTTTAATTTTGATGATCGCCTTATTTTACATCTGCTTTCATATTAAATTGCTTGTTTGTGCCTGTGTTTTGATCTGGAAATACAGTAATCTTTCAGAAGATGTGTAATACTGCCCCCTACCATATGAGTGAAAGTCATACATTTCTATCAATGGCAACATTAAACAGACAAAACATTATGAAATAATTTCTTACGTAAAATGCTCTGAACAAATATAATCCTTCAACGCAATCCGGGCCGGAATTTAAATAAATTATCTAATAGTTTCTGACACTGGAATCCTTTCAAAATATGTACATACATAAATGAGCTGTTTAAACTGTACACATCAACGCGAACGCTCTTTCACTCTTACATTTGTCCTGTTATCTGCCGACTCAAACACGTGGAGTATGTCAAACTGAATGCACATCTGTATAGTGTAGACCGCATCAGTGATTATAATGGGTTCTGTTTGCTTTTAATGAGAGACTCACATCCAGTGTAGGCAAACGTCAGCCGTTAAGCACCTGAACGCCAGTGGTGCGATGATGTGAAACTATTCGTCTAAGTCGACCACTAAGTCACAAATGTATTTGCTCGTGTGCCATGACAGATCCTGCAGTATCAAAACAAGCCATCTTTGGAGCTTGATTAAATAAAAGCTTTGTTTATAATGAGAGTGACGGGTTTAAGCTCTGAAACTTGCAGGATGTTTTAAAGGTACAAAGACCTCATTTGTCAAAACATAATTTTAATGTCATGTACAATTGAGAATTAGAAGTGTGGTTTAGCCTTTTATAGAAAAATATTCCTAAATTTGCTCAAAGGGTGTTGCAGTTTTTTGCAAACTGGCTACAGTTAATGGAGTGAGTAAATCTTGGTGTGTTTGCACAGCAGTTATAAATTGCAAATGTTATTGGATATGACTCTAAATTCAGAAAGGAGAAGCCTTGATGTTCTCATTTGGATGGTGTATAGAAAAGGTTTGATTTTGACCTATGTAAAACATTTTAGTTCTGTGGATTGTGTGTGAAACTTGACAATAACTGCTTGATAACTTATTGATATTTATTTGTAATGTGAGCATGATATATTTTCTCATTCTATTAAATTAAACCTTTTAAATCATCACAGCCTTGCAGAGGATGAAGGAAACACACGTCCTGAGGTAGGAAACCTTATAAATAAAGCTATTACGAGAGAAACTACACTTTCAGGAACTTTAAAGGACATCATATCACTTAAATTGAGAAAGACTTGACATTTAGGTCTCCCCTCAAATAAAGGAATATAAATGATGTGAATGTAGCTGTTTAGTACTGTGTAACGGAGAGTTTTTATAACTACACTTCACAGCTGAAGTGGGTGATTTCTGCTCCACTAATGGCACCAAGCAGAACTGAAAAATAATAATACATTTTTACATTTATAGTAGTCATTTCACTAGAGCTATTTTTATTTTATTTTTTGAAGCTCAAAACTAAAAATTGACTTGTTCTTGTACCAGTCTATGCTTTGCTATGACATATTTGTAGACATTTATGGCTTAGGTCCTATAATAAGTTTGACTGTTTGGGTAAATGGTTCATTTATTTATTCTTTTTAAAAATGTTATTTATGTATTATTTTTTTATACAGTAATTGGTTATCAGCACTTTAATTTTCAAGGTTTATAATCGAGGAAGATGCGTTAAACAATGGACAACTAAAAACAATAATGAAAATACATTTCTGACCATTTAAATTAAAATTAAAAAAATTCAGAATGGTCAGAATTGAATTTTATTAAAATAAAAATAATAACTTTAATATTATATATTATATGCCCTGTTTTAATGCACCATAACAGTCTGCACATTAAACTTGTAATATTAATATAAAGTAACATTTTAACATTGACAAAGATGACGTCAGCATTAAAGCGGCTCTATTCAGAAACCCTTGTTATTAGCGATACCGGTGGCCATTAAGTGAACTGCAGCCGGCAACTTATTGCTCATGCTCGCACTCGTACGTGATTCAAGGCCCCGTAATGCATACCTCTCGTCTCAGTGTGTGCACTTAATCTCTCTGACGCGCGGTGACGATCTGATAGCATTTAGCACTCAGCCCACTAAGCCCAGTTCATTCACTATGGTACCAAACAGAGATCAAGTTAGAAGCGACCAAACACCTCCACGGTTTCCCTATTTAAATACAGTTACACGAATAGTTGAACGACGAGCTGAAAAGTCCCGGCTGAAACATCCTCCCTCACGTCTCCCCCTCCCCATTATTGACAGAAATGAGAGAGGGAGGGGGAGACGTGAGGGAGGATGTTTCAGCCGGGACTTTTTACTGCGCCGAGTCGAAGTACTCTCAGAAGTGCTATTCCGCCTTACATTATAGTTCTCCTTTTTAATCCGCTTAGAAAAGCACCATGTTTTATTTTGTGTCACCTTAATTAATCGTTTAACTATTCGTGTAACTGAGCGATTAAGTGCACGCACTGAGATGAGAGAATAATATAGTTTAATATGAAAAAGCAGTGAAGTATCCCTTTAATGGCAGGGAAAGATACAATTCTTACATATAGCACCTTTAAAGAAACAAAACATTTGAGTCTTTTTCCAATATTTGACTTGTAATATCAATAAATGTAATTGTTTTTAGATGGTGTCCCAGGTAACTAGATGGATTAGTGTGGAAATGAACTAATTAGTCTTTAGATGGTTAAGCATGTGGCAGTTCGGTATTGTCAGGGGGCAGGAGGTGCTTTCATCCGAGCGCTTGATTATAGAGAGATGCGAGAGCTTAAATCGTGTATTGAGTTCAGTTGGCTGGTTTTTGAGCGCTCTTTAATAACCATCTCTGAAATGCTGTGGCCACTGAGGCGTCTCCACTCATTTTTCCCCCTCCGTTCGAATGCAGCGTTGATGCAGCATAGCGACCAGCAATTAAACTCCTCGATTGGAACTCAGTCAAGCGTAACCCGACATGCGCAGCATGTTTTCTTGCTTCTTTTTTTAGTGACAGGACATCATATTTCCATGTAAGCAGCTTGTACTGTCATGTCCTGCTTTCTCAAGCACTAAGAATGATGATGGTGTCTAAGGATAAACTTTAGCATGTGATGAAGTGTCATGGAGTTTGTAGTCTCAGTCCAGGAGTGGAGGATGAGTGTGTGTAGGAGGGGAAGGATGGGTAAATATAGACGCACTGACAGACAGCGAGAGAATCGGGACAAATGAGAATCCATAGAAGGAGATGAGGTGGAAGAGATGAGATATATATACACGTATACAAACATACACACACTCTACCTGTCAAAAGTTTGAGAAGGTAAGATTTTTTTAAATGTTTTTAAAGAACACTCTAATGCTCACCAAGCCTGCGTTTACGTTATTGAAAGCTGTAATATTGTGAAATTGTTAAAGATTAAAAACAGTTTTCTCTTTGAATATTCAGTGCCCTCCACAATTATTGGCACCCCTGTTTAAGATGTGGTCACGGACTTCTAAAAATTCTCATTTTTAAAAAAACAACAACATAGAACTAAAATGCAAAAAAAGAGAAAAATCCTACCTTTCGTTTAAGTACATTACTTTGGTGGTAAAAAAAATCACAGATTTGGAAAGAAAAAAACCTTGAAATCATGTGTCCCACAATTATTGGCACCCCTGATGTTAATACTTTGTTCCACCCCCTTTTCCCAACAAGAGATCACTTAATCTTCTCCTATAACATTTCACAAGATTGGAGAACACGGAGAGAGGGATCTTTGACTATTCTTCTTTGCACAATCTTTCTAGATCATAGTGTCCTGGGTCATCTCTCATGCACTCTCTTCTTTAGCTCGCCCCACAGGTTTTCGATTGGGTTAAGGTCTGGGTAATAAGATGGCCATGGGAGGGCCTTGAGTTTGTGATTGCTGAACCATTTTTGTGTAGATTTTGCCACATGTTTTGGATCATTATCCTGGTGATGATGACCCATCTTCAGCTTTCTGGCAGAGGCCATCAGGTTTTTATTTAAAATGTCCTGGTAGTTCAAAGCATTCATAATGCCATGCAACCTAACAAGGTCTTTGGAAGAGAAACAGGCCCACAGCATCACAGATCCTCCAACATACTTCACGGTGGGTATGAGGTGCTTTCCGGCATACTAATCTTTTGTTTTACGCCAGACCCACTTAGAGTGTCTGTTGCCAAAAAGCTCAATCTTAGTCTCACCTGACCAAAGCACACGATCCCAGTTGAAGTTCCAGTACCGCTTAGCAAACTCCAGACGTTTACGCTTGTGAGTGTTAGTGAGAAAAGGCTTTTTCCTTACATGCCTCCCAAACAGCTTGTTGGCATGTAGAGAGCATCTGATGGTTGTTTTGGAGACTTTGTGACCCCAAGATTCCACTCTTTGATGCAATTCTGTGACAGTGAGCGTAGGACATTTTTTTTACTTCACTTACCATCTTCCTCACTATGCGTTGTGGCCAGATAAACTTGGGACCTCGTCCAGCCTTGTTTGTTACTGTTTAGTTGTTTTAAACTTCTTAATGATTCCTCTGACTCTAGATACGTGGAAGTTAAGGCAAATGGCTATTTTCTTGTAGCCATTGCCTGACTAATGAAGGTCGACACACATCTGCCTTTCTTGAAAGGTGTGTTTTCTTGTCTTTGCCATGTTGACAAATGGGTAAGAGAATTAGGCCTCTGTGTCATCATATTTATACCCCAAGGAAGCAGGAACTCATGAATTACTAATTAAATTTTCCTAGATACCCTAACCAACTTTAGCAACTACAGAAAAATATATTTTGAAAAAAATATATTACATTTTTCAGAGGAATTGTTAGGGGTGCCAATAATAGTGGGACACATGATTTCAAGTTGTTTTTTTCCCCCCTAAATGTTTTTTTTTTACCACCAAAGTAATGTGCTTAAATGAAAAGTTGGATTTTTCTCTTTTTTTGCATTTTAGTTCTATGTTGTTTTAAAAAAAAGGGAGAATTTTTAGAAGTCCACGACCACATCTTAAACAAGGGTGCCAATAATTGTGGAGGGCACTGTATTTTAAATTGTAATGTTTTAAATGTAATGATGCAGCATTAAGGATGCATTAAATGGATCAAGTGACAGTAAAGACATTTATAATGTTACAAAAACTTCATATTTCAGATAAATGCTGTTCTTTTGAACTTTCTATTCATTAAATAATCTTGAAAAAATGTACACAGCTGTTTTAAACATTTATAATAATGTATAATAAATATTTTTTTTCTTAAGCATCAAATCATCATATTAGAATAATTTCTGAAGGATCATGTCACACTGAAGACTGGAGTAATGATGCTGAATCACAGAAATAAATAGCATTTTATATAAATGTTTATTAAATATATTCAAATTGAAATATTTTTACAATTTAAAATAACCTTTCTCAGTTTTACTGTTTTACTCTATTTTGGATCAAATAAATGCAGCCATGGTGAGCAGAAGAGATGACTAAAAACATTTTAAAAATCTTATCGTCCTCAAACTTTTGACTGATTTTGTGTGTATGTGTGTGTGTGTGTAAATGAACCCCAAAAGGAAATGGTATTGCTCAGAGGTTGCCCTTTTATTGAATTGTCACCCAAAATATAAATTCTGTCATTATTCATCGACCCATCAACGTTCCCATCCAATAACGCATCCATAAAATAATCTGGCAAAGACAATGAAAAGCCTAAACTTATACCTCAAATCTGATTGGTTAATTGGGATATTGCTCCAGGAACATGTACTTGATGAAATCACGTTCACTGATTTGTGCCCTATAGATAAGTGTGTAAGGTACATTTTATTGAAATAAATACAATATTAGATTTAGTTGATCTCTGATGGTTCTCCTACAGTTATTTTGGATAAACTGCAGTGCAGAACAGTAGATCTTGGAGGAATTCTGTAAGAAATATTTGATAAATTAATCATACAATGAAAAGATGCAAGGACCAAAACATTTTCCTTTCACAATAACATGTCAGCTATGCGTGCTTTTACTAAATATTTTTCAATTT
Source organism: Pseudorasbora parva (assembly GCF_024679245.1). Classification (NCBI taxonomy): domain Eukaryota; kingdom Metazoa; phylum Chordata; class Actinopteri; order Cypriniformes; family Gobionidae; genus Pseudorasbora; species Pseudorasbora parva. The sequence continues at coordinate 7,318,329 of NC_090188.1, read as the reverse complement.
TCAGTAATGGCTTCCTTGTGCGAGTGGTGTAAATTGTGTTTTTCTTCCAGGGTTGTCAGTGTTAATGACCCCTGCGGCGCGTGTGAACGAGTGCTTGATTAACAGATGCGTCTTCAGGCCATAACCTTGTGTTTCGCTTCTGTCGCTGAATAATATTCGCAGCGTTTATGACAAAGTTCTAGTGAACTAGGTTTAGGAATGCAATCACACGCAATGCAGATCTTTCATGGTTATTTATTTATACATCTTGGAGTCATATTTCAAATATATTTTTCCTCTAAAATAGTTCATTACATGACAGAGAATATACAACATCCAGCACTACAAGTTGCTCTTTTACTTGTGCACCGGTATATCTAAAAACAAACAAATATACATAGAAACGAAAAACAAACTCTCTCTGGTGTTAACACTTCGCATACGACAGCACAGCTGATCAGAGCCGCGCCGCACACTAATGATCAGTTCAACGCCGACAGACATTCTTCAGCAGATGGGAGTGTGTGTTGGTGACTTTCACAGACGGACCTTTAGGTTTGGTCACAGGATTCTCATTATATATTTTATTAAATGTATGAGTAAATAAAAAAACTGACCAAAAGATGTGCAGATCATATTTAAAAAAAATCAAACGTAAAAATGATTTCCCTTTTTTTTTTTTAGCATTGTGACATAATTAAGCACTTTCCCATTACTGTAGTGTAAAAAATTATTACACAATTTGTATTACAGAAGTGACGATCAATTATCATTTATTATCAACATATTCAAAATAAAAATAATTGTCATGAATGTCAAATCTTAAAGGCTTCATTTTCTGCACAGTATGCAATTTTTTTTATCTCAATTTAATATATTACTGCACATTTTTTAAAATATTTTTAAAAGAAGTCTCGTGCTCATCAAGGCTGCATTTATTTGATAAAAAAATACACACAAAAAAACCTAATTTGAAATATTACATTTTAAATAATGGTTTTCTATTTGAATATACTTGTAATTGACTCCTGTGATCAGCATTATCACTCCAGTCTTCAGTGTCACACGACCCTTTAGACATCATTCAGATATGATGTATTATTAATGTTGGAAACAGTTGTGCTGCTTAATATTTTTAATAAATAATTTTTTTTCCAGGATTCTTTGAATAAAGTAAAAAACAAAACAAAAAAACGGCATTTATTTAAAACAGAAATATTTTTCAACAATACAGTTTACAGTATTGTAGACAGTAGACAGTTTACAATACCCTTCAAGAAATCAGTAATTTTTTTTCATTTAAGACATTAATACTTTTTTTTTCAGTAAGTGATGTGTTAAATTGATGTAAAGTGATGATGAATGATATTTCAAAAGTTTTCCTTTTTTTTATATAAATGCTGTTCTTTTTTACTTTTTTATTAATCAATGAATTCTGGGGGGAAAAGTATCACAGGTTCCAAAAAAAAAAAATCTTAAGCAGCACAACTGTTTTCAACATGATTAATAACCGAGTATCAAATCAGCATATCATATTAATTATATTAGAATAAAGGATCATGTGACACTTAAGACTGGATTAATGATGCTGAAAATTCAGCTTTGCATCACAGAAATATATTTGAAAGTATAATTCACAATATGATTATTATTTTATATCTGTATTTTGGATTAAATAAATGCAGGCTTGAGAATAAGAGACTTCTTAAAATATAGCAATGTTTCCAAAATTTTGACCTGTACTGGATATGTCTTTGATATCCACCCATACTATACTCTCAATAAATAAATTATAACAAATCATAGAAGCTAGAAAGGTGTGTGACGGTAAGATCCATAATTAACTGCTAGATGGGAATCTACTGACTTCCTCCAGATGGAAGAGAAACTGGCCTTTATGGCACATTCTACTGACCTCTACCGCTAATGCTACGTGTTATGCTTCATTCTCTGATCATACTTGAGTCACGCATTGAGATAATCAGGAGACCGTGGTACGAGTGAGTGACAAAAACAAAAGGTGAGTCAAACGTCACAATTTGATTTCTCACTGGTAGCAACAAAAATACTTTCAACAAAATACTAATGCCACGTTAAATATATTGCAACAAGATGTGCTCACCCTTCACAGTTCTCTTGCAGGCTGACGACGGCTTCAGATAGAGGCTACATTCACATGCCAACACAATAACAGAATACGGCTGTCAGTCCTGTATGAAAAATGATAGAAAATAGCATTGTAATAGTCACAGAATGAAACCGGCTGCTAAGTGTTTGGGATGAAATACTTTTTGAACTTGGTGTTCTAATGGCAGACAGTTTAGAATGTTCTCTTGTATTCCGTCATCATAGTTACAGGCACACGAATGTAGGCTGCACGGAATTTCCAGACATTCACAAATGTCTTCACATTCCTGCCTTTTTCATGTTCATTCATCATATTTTGGCTAATTTGACTATGCTAATATTATTAAAGGGATAGTTGACCCTGAAATGAAAATAGTCATCTTTTACGCTCCCTGCTGTTACTCTAACGCCCTATGTCCACCTATCTTTTTTGGACCTTAAAGGGAGAAATGAACACACTCCTCCATAGAACGGCAACATTTCTCCCTTTGAGGTCTGAAAAACATAGGTGGACATAGGGAGTTAGAGTAACAGCAGGGAGTGTAAAAGATGACTATTTTCATTTCAGCGTGAACTATCCCTTTAAGCGAACCACTTCCATATCCACATAATGCATTATGCCACATTTAAGTCCATTCCACTGAATTCTTCACATTTACAATGCAAAAAAGGCCTGCCAGGAGAATTTCACATTCTAATTAGATTGACATTCACTTGCTCATCATCAGGGTTGATGAGCTTTATTTGAGCTTATTACAAGTGGACGTTGAACTGCACCATCCTCATATATTGCACTGTACTTAGATCCTGCTTTTGCCTCTAATCATTGCTGTAAATACAGACTTGTATACAAGATCAATTTGAACAAAAAAGAATCAGAATCGGCCTGAATACAAAACAAAATAGTTGCAGACAAGGATGATGGCTTCTAGATAAAATATTGGGATGTCACCAAACACACCTCGGAACATCGAAAAGAAATACAAGGAAAAGTATGGAATATGTAACACGGTACGATGCACAATAAAATCACAACTCTCAGATTATCGTTTCACTCTCTAATCGTTTGCGTCCTGTAAGAGGTCCTACTAAACTTAACGTGGATTATAACCAATATCTGATTACACATGACATGTAGTGAAGGCATTGTGCAAGAGTTCAGAGCGATTACGGTAACATACACGAGGAACAGTATTACAGCCGTGGGAGTGTCTTTAACCTGGACTGGGGTTGAATTATTCCAGGCCCTGTCCCTGTTACCTATGGATTTACCTGAGGAGCGAGTCTATGATAATCTCTTCAACAGCGACAGACGTATGCCACGTTAGGATAAATATGAACTGGTTAAATATGAGCGTGTGCGGATATTACAAGCCGGGAAATCATTAAGCGTATTTTATGTTTGTAAACAGACTTACCTTAAAGATCCACTGTGGATGGAACTACGAGTATGAGTAATACTAGAGCAAAGCAATTGAAATATATACCGTATATATATATACGATTGCACCATAACATCTAAGCGTACGCAAATCTGATAAAGGACACTCGAACAGAGGCACAAATGGTTCCTTCTTTTCGTCATATTCTCTCATGCCCTTCCCTTGTGACGATGATAGATGTGATGAAGCTAAGCAGAGTACTTGAACTTTTAGAAAGGACTGAACGCACACAGTCCTGGTACGTCTGACATCACATATTGCTACTAAACTGTAACCATGTGCTTAAATGTTATTTTCCAGGATGTGACTTATTTTAAGAGTTCCAGGGAGGGTTGTCTACATTTCAAAACTTTTGAAGGTAAAGTCCTCCATAACATATTGCATCTGAATCTTCAACCATTTGCATCTGTGACTTATGCTGCATTCCATTCAAAGTCAGACTACTTGATATCTCCGACTTCTAAGCCTACAATTGTTCCATTGCCTTAAGTTTGGAAGAAGGCGTATAAGAAAATATAATGGCAATGCTACTGTTTGCTGTACAGATCTTGATTGTCAACAGAGAAGTCTTCTAGCAACCAAATTGGAAGATAAATGATGCTAGGCAGTGCTAGCATTTGTTCGGCATGTGTGTGATTATCATCAAACTGGATCACTGCAGATGTTTGCATGTTTATTCATCGTTTAATGTAGGAACTTCAACCTATTTATGTATTTTATTTGCTTAAAAGCGAATGTTTATCATTAAAGCCAGGCTTGGACTACAGGAGTTTCAGGTCGATTTATGCATGATTTCTCCCTCCCGACATTCAGAGAAAGAAAATCGCATCCGGAGTATTAGTCGGTTCCGATGTTTGGCCCAAATTATCATCAGGACATGTTTGATATTTTAGATTTTAAATCAGGATAACGACTAGGATTACGTCAGTACTTCCACAATAGCACAAAGAGAAGTCTGTTCGGAGGTGGAAGTGACGGGACTTTTAAAATGGCGACGCGAAACAAGCAGCTGGATAATGGAGATGGAGGAATGACTGGTCGAAATGTGGCAAGAATATGACTGCCTTTATAATGTCTCTACATATAATGTCTACAAGTTCCCGTGACAATGTGTCCATTTTATTTACATCCGCTTCCCTGTGAGATCACGTGAGGTGCTAAATCTGGCATGATAATATTAAAAATATCTTGTAGTGTGTGATGTGTAAGGTTCAAAGTTTCCAGAAGCGCTCCAGGATTTTTGGAAACATTAAACATTTTCCTGGAAATTTACCAAAAATGTTTAGCCCCTTTGAAACCCTAGTGATGTGCCACGGATTTCGAATCCTGTAGTGTGTGATGTGTACGGTTGCAAAGTTTCCAGAAAATCCTGGGAAGTTTCTGGAAACTTTTCAACCGTACATATCACACACTACAGGATTTGAAATCCGTGGCACATCACAAATTTACCAGATATTTTCAGCCCCTTTGCAACCCTAGTGATGTGCCACTGGTTTCAAATATTGTAGTGTGTGCAGGTTTGAGACTGGAAAGAAGAAACTGTGAAGATTCTCCTTGTGTGTGATGCAACCAGATTTCACAATCGGTTAAGATGTATAGACTCCTGTTGTCCAAGCCCAGCGTAACTGCGTGCATCTCACTGGATGCCACTCTCTTGCCAAAAGTTGTGGATTTCAAGTTAAAGCAGCTTCAAGTAGCTATCTATTGCAATTTTCCAAGAAGAAATCTGGAAAGTCCAACTTTCCATTGTAAATGGAATGCAGCATTACTGTAGGACGCTTTAATGATGAACAGTGTGTGTCTTTTAAGACAAATTTCCATGTCAACACTGTTTGCTGCCATCTCAACTTCCAAAAATAAAATAGTTTGTCCATGGCAACCTTTGAAGAGCTTGCACGTACATGCGATTTCTCTCTAACGCTATGCAAAATGAAAGTCTTGAACATCTAAGCCAAGAGTGCAGTTTGTCTGTCCAGAGGTGTTCATCTGTTGGAGTCCATGTGCCCATATCCATGAAGAGGAGAACGTTCATTGCAGTCAGAAATACAGTCCTATTGCTGAAGGACAGCGAGTCAACACTCTCCCGGCAGTTTGATTGAAGCTAAAGTTTGTCCAGGTGATTTATGAATCTTGTAAATTGAAGGTGAGGTAACTGATGCCTTTCTGGTCCAAAGTTCACATTGTGTCATTTTCAGAACCAAATTTTACCCCATAACAAACTGAACGGCAATGCAGCAGTGCCACACAGTAAAGAAAGCCAAAGGACAAGTAGTGTACAGCAAACCCAGACTGACAGAATACCACGTAAAGGAACCAAAATAGCTACAAAAAAGAAGATATAAATTTGTGCTTCTTTAGTTTCACATTGTCATAGTCCTAGAAGTTTATATTGGAGTATGTTCGTCTTTTCTGTAGCTCAACACGTTCCAATACATCATGTACACGTGCATGTACAGGCCCGTTCAGGTCATCCGTAACTTCGTGACCACACGTTTCCTTCATCATTCCTGCTCACATTATTCCTTGCAATCTTAACGTCTTAAGGAAATTGCATCTCCATGCACTTGAGTCTGTGGAAAAATGAGTTCATTTGGGGAAAGGACGTCCTTGTCAGTCTTTCAGCCATCTGTTCATCCCGTAAGCCCTCCGTCATCTTTGGTTACAGTTGACACTTTGGTGTGTCAGATACATACACAAGGGAAAAGGGTGGTTTAGGTGGATGTCAAGACATATGGACAGAAATGGATTAACATAGGTTATGCTTATATAAAACATAAAAGGTGCCACATATCAGGTAAAAAGCTCAACAAGTGACCACAAAGATGATATCAAAGAAAAAGTAGACATGAATCGTAAGTGGTGATGTGAAACAAGGACAAAGGCCAGGAGAAACAGGAAACATTGAAGGAAATGAGGAAGGCAGGAAGGGTAGTCACATGTCAGGGCAGTTCTTATTGCTGCCGCGGGGGGCGTTCTACGCTGGCGGTGTGCACTCAGGGGTATCTGTATCATCTGAGGAGGAAAGTCAGGCAGATGGGGCCAAGCAGCTGGATGATCACAGGGAGAAGGTGAAGACTCGGCTGCGTCCCAGACAGAACTGCTGTAAACACAAAGAGAAAACACTATTACACTCTTGCAACAACTATTTCCGTATTGAGACAAAAAAAAAAAAAAGATTTTAAGAGCAGCAACCTTTTTATTTTGGATGTCATTTATGCCCCTTTGCCAAAATGGGGGGTGCCGAGAAAGGGGTTAAACCCCACATTTTCAACATGAGCATCATGGCTCCAGAAGAATACCGTATTGCTGAAAAGTTGCTCTTCAATAGATCAGGAGACTCAGCTCTCAGATGAGTTTCATTGAAGTTTCTATATTGCATTTAACACGCACATTTCTATCAGTCCTTTCATTCCTTGGGAATTGAACCCTTGACCTTGCCATGGAGCTACAGGAATGCTTTGAATAAATATGAAGCATCCATATGAAAACTTGTTTGGAAAGCATTCCGAAGACACATCTTCACGAGTTCTGAAAGTCACATTTGTTGGCTTGTTACAGGGAAAACTTTACACCGTTAAAACCCTTTACAAAAACAGATCACCCCTTTGGAACCAGTTACTTTTTTTGTAAGTATTATATGGGGGAAGTGCTATTACTGAACCAACACTGTAAAAAAAGAAAGAAGCAAAGCCGTGGCATTCCAAAGGGGTACTTTTCTAAAAGTGTCATAGTAGTAGGTAATAGTACTCATATGCACCCTTTAAAGATAAGGTAACATTTTCTGTTGAGGGTACTGCCAAAGTGACAAGCTGTTGTAAAGGTACAAGCTTGTTTGTTTTTTTTTTTGTTTTTTTTTTAAACCTTTTTTTTTTTTTTACCAAGCTGCACATCACAAGAAGTGACTCTTTTAAAGCCTAAAGCATTGCAAGTCTAATTCAAAGCAACTGAAATGGGGAATTGCACCTTGATACCCAACGCATTAAAAAGCTCTTGGAAAGAAAAAACATCTCTTAACCTTAATCACACGATAGCTGCGGGGTCAGACTCCTTTCATAATGGAAGCATGCTGGTTTCTTTCTCCTGTCGAGCTTTTGGCACAAAGAAGCGAGGGACACTGAAATAATGGATCGGACGGATGGGGTTACAGCGGCTGGCATCATCGCCTGACTGAACCGGAGGCCGTAAGCGGTAATATCTATGAGCTACGGAAGACGGATGACCTGCGTGAGGACAATTACAAGTCATTATGTCTCAGAGGTAATGTTGAGTAATATCTTTTCGGCACAGCTCACAGGAAATGGCCTCAGAAGATGATGAGGGATGGACGAAACATGCTTGTGTTATTTAAAAAAGCAACGACGAGATCACAACACATGCCAGTTTAATTATGCATGCAATCTTCCAACAAAATGGGTTTAATAAATAAAGAGCAGGTATTGTTTAAAAAAATCAATATGAATTTATATCAAGGATTTTTCTGGCTAGCAGGAAATCAATATATTCATAATAAAGCTTTTTATTCTTCCTTTTCAATAAAGAACGAGATTGTGTGAGCCTTGACATCTCTCTCAAGGACCTTTGAAGGAGGCGGGTAATTTTGAGAGTGGGTTGTGTGTGTGTGAAGACGGGCTGCATAACCACCTGTGCATCTATTTCTAAATAATAAACCTATTACTATAACATAAGTTAATAAAGTGTATAAAACTGATCTATCAATAGTCAGTGCCAGCGTAACAAGTTTTAATGTTTGTGTGTGTGTTTTGTAGGGCCTTCAGAGTTCTGATTCAACAGGTCACCTTCCGCTTCAATTCGCACATACTTTCTCTCTCTCATTGCTCAGCCTTTCCACCCTACAGCCAAATCCCAGACATGGTGTGATTTATGGGGACGCAGTAACACATGGGACGCCAGAGCCAATCATCATTCATCTCTAAAGAAGGAACAGCTCACGGTTGAGCTCCCATGGGCAGCACCCCGAGCAGAACAAGCCAGAGGAGAGCAGAAGAGACGACGTTCATTCCTGAGATGCAGTACGTTTTCATGTCCCCATCATGTCTTAAAGGGATTGTTCACCCAAAAATGAAAATTTGCTGTTCATTTACTCCCTCAGGCCATGCTGTGGGTGTTTTGTTTTCTCGAGTAGAACAGTAAAAAAGATTTTGAAGATTGGTTCATATAAGGCTACTGTCATGTTGAGAGTTAAAAAAATCAAAAAAACAAGCCACATAAAAAATACCTGTGGCTCCTAAAGAACCATTGACGTCTTATGAAGCAAAACGATCGATATGTGCAAGAAACTGAACACTATTACTTGTAATCCGCAGTCTTACACCGTGTCCTAACTACACGCAACGTGATAAGATTCCAGCAAAAAGCAACTTGTCTGTCCACACCAGACGCGACGCGACTACGAGATGCAACAAATCAATCAAAAACCACAGCCAATCAGAACAGCGTGTGGGCGGAGCACTAGCAGCACCAGAGATTAATCTTGACAGCACTCGCAAGGAAATGGAAAAATACATAATCAAATTTACAAATATTACACAATTTAAACTACTAAAAATACATACTGAGTTACTAAAAAAAACGTTGTCATAGAATATACTTGTTTGTTCACAGTTCAATTTCAAGACCTGAGGTGAATTATCCTTTGCTGCTTTTAGTATGACAAAGCTGGGAGCGCTAAATGATATTCAAAGTAACATTACATAAAGCACATAAACACTACCTGAGATTAACATTGCATGTTTTGTGTTGTTGTTCCAGCCGTGACGTCGCACAAAAATAAAAACCGTTTCTAAAATAGATTCATCGCGTGTAGTTAGGACACAGTGTTAAGCAGGAGCTTCCTGTCTTTCTTTTAACTTTTAAATTGACAGTAGCCATAAAGCGATAATTTTGGCAATGTTGTGATTAACTCATATAAATGCAATACTTAGATCAAACTAATGCGATTAAGCTCATCGTAGTAACAATATTCACAATAAACTATGTGGCATACGCTGATTTTATTCGCAATACCTTAAACCAGGGGTGTCCAACCCTGCTCCTGGAGGGCTACCGTCCCGCAGATTTCAGTTCCAACCCTGCTCCAACACACCTGTCCGTAATTATCAAGCAGCCCTGAACACCATGATTAGCTGGTTGGTTCAGGTGTGAGCTAAAATCCACAGGGTGGTAGCCCTCCAGGACCAGGGTTGGACACCTGGTTTAAACGAGTTGCGCATGTGCCTGGTTTTACATGGATGCTGTGTGTTGTTCGCAGAACTTCATGAATGAACTCTGAGATATTATTCTGAAGTTTTCTCCAAATTGCTAAACCCTGGCAACTGAACTCGCTGCACAGTCTCTGCTTCGTATCTTTATCCAGACAGAAGGCAAGCCCGATATTGCAATGTTCATCACAGTGCCAAATAGTATCCAGTACATCCATAAATATATATTTTGAATTTGATGTGAGTAGATAAGTAGCCTAGTTGTAGAGAACAATAGCAATGGCTGGTAACATGCATACTGTTTGCAGTGTAGTATAACAATTCATATTAGTGAATCAGAAACATTTAAATATGCTGTAGTTTTGTTTGTCATAAACATATTATAGCAGTTAAGATCTTTGATGATTAGAAATAATTGCATTATCGTTGCACATGTAAACTTGTTTGGCTATCACAAGACCAAGCTCAATTTAAAATTGACCATTGGTCTGGGGAGTCTGTTCTGTACTGCACAAGAGGCGGGATAAACAAGCATGCTTTGAATGACTATGCAATTGGATAGTCGTTCAACCAATCAGACCACAAGAGGCGGGATCAACAGTCAACGACTTATTACTTCTCTATCTGTCATTGTGTTAAACCCACCAATAGTGTGCCTGGTGGATAAGACAGTCTGTGATTGGTTCCCACAAAAGTGTAACAGCAGCAGTAGAAATTAATGTAAAGTTTTCCCGAGTAGCCGGATGAAATCAAATCGCACCATCTTCTTTACATTTCTATTGAACAAGAAAAGACCTATATTATTGGATCGCATGAGGGTGAGTAAATTAACAGCTAATATTCATTTTTGTGTGAACTATCCCTTTAAGATGAAAATCATATCTAGGAAAACCACATCATACAAGTAGTGACATTGTTTTGGAGGGAAACCAAGTATTAGTATCACTAATGCTGCATCCGAAATCACACACTTCTCTAGTATATAGTAGGGGAAAATATAAAGTAGTGTGTCTACATTTCTAGTATAGTAGGCAAAAAGTACCCTGATGACCCAATTCTTTCAGGGAGATTCTGAAGTGGGCATTCGATGGACACTCTACTATCCCATGAGGCCACAGGAGAGGATTTCAGTGAAGCAACACAAATTACGCTGGAAGGTCACATGATGATATCATTGCGAATGTAGTACACTCGAATACTACACACATTCATACTATACATATTTTTTTTAGTGGTCACAAAGTAATTAATTTAAAATGAGTACCTACACGAGAGATTGTGATTTTGGACACAGCCTAAGCACAGTGCAGCAGTGATGACATATTTTTGTAGGCTGTCCTGAAAGTTAGCATCACCCTGGTTCCCTCTACAAAAACACAATAGGATTTTTAAATTGGCTTTTAGACTATTGCAGAAAGTAAGCTCTGTGATCAACAAAAGTTAGTTTTTTTTTTTTTAAACACATTTTGTGTATGAACCCCACTTTTTGGAGCCTAAATACAGATGGCAGAAGTCAAATGCTAAACGCACATTTTCAATGTCACCAGTAGGGAGGTATTATTATTATTTTAAAACAAATTTTCACTAAAAGTTTGAGTTATGAGGCTCTGAAAGCATCTATTGAGTAGATGAGTTTTTCCATTAATGTCCCCGACGATCTCTGTAGTGCGATTTAGACACCTGTTAGCAACCACATTTTTAAAAGCTTTAAAATCCCCTGTTAATTATGTACAGTAAATAATCGATCCGGTTGAAAGGATCTCAAACAGAGCAGACCTCTGAATGTCTGTTATACCCACAGAGTTCCAAATGTACTGCAGAAGAGGAAAGACCCGGCAAAACATCAAAGAAGAGATGAGTTTCATTGATGAATGCACATATCCTCTATAGCAATGCCTCATGGGTCAGAGACCGAGCCTACTAGCTAACAGTACACACACACACACGTACACACAACTTTCCCCCGAACAAACAACAGCTATCAGCAATCCGTGTGGTTGAGAGCTGTGAGGGAGCTTTCACAATGATTGATCTTAATCATTAATTTGGCTCTTTTGTTCTGCCCTGCGGTGCGCCGCACGCAGCTCGCGTTACACTTTCCTGTGTGTAAGCACAGCTCAGCACCTGTGGGCGGCATGAACAGGTTTTACTGTGTGGGCCGCACTTGCTCTGTGTGTGTGTGTGTGATATAACATCAGTGATAGTGCCGACCCAGGTACAGAGGAGAGAGCAGAGCTGTACGCTTCCAGAAACCAAGATATAAGCTTACATTAAACCTGAAATAATATATGGTGCTTTTTTTACTTTTCACTTTTAACATGACAGGTTCCTGAGGTGTTTAACAATTTAAAATTGGAAAATATCAGGCTGGAGTTATAGGAACTTGTGGAGTGGTATATGAAAATGTCTGTACATGTTACTGTCAGGTTAAACTAATGCCTAGCGGGTAGTGCACATGCTTTGGCGGGTCCCACAGTGGTGCCTGCATGCAGGCGAATCGGGTCATTTTCCAATTTGTGGGATAATTATTATTTTGTTAAGTTTTTTTTGGCGCCGTTGGAAAGAAAGAACAAACCAGCTTGCATTAAAACCAAACTGCCAGTTGGTAGTGTTGAAAGTGGACTTAATGCTCACTTGCATGCCTTTCAGAGTTGAGATAATGTTACGTCACCTAAATACATTCATAATTACAATCTTTACAATGCATTTCGAGTTTTCAAATGTCTCAGTCCCATTTCAAGTAAAACCACCACAAAAATAAAGCTAATAAAAAAGGAAAATGTACAGTGTTTATTATGTGGTATGATTTGAGACGTGGTTTTGAAATGTGAGACCATCTGGCAAATGATACAGCTGGACTGGAAAGAACCTAATTAGATAAAACCCTTCTGAATCATAGGCGCCGATACTGTGGGTGCTCCGGGGCTCGAGCACCCACGGAAAATATCGAGCACCCACGTGTGCCAGACTGCCAGTCAGGGACGGATTGGCAATCTGTGCGTTCTGGAAAAGTCCAGAACGGCCGTCCAACCGAGGGCCATCGGCCAAAAAACCCCAAAAAGTATAATAACTGTCGCGATACTCAATGATAATAAAATAATGAGCTCGATCATTTTTCCGGCCGCGATAATTTCCATTTGCATGCTTGTTTGTTTTCGATGTTTCTCTCGCTGACGGAGCGCGCGCCTCGTCCGTTTGGGGAGATGTTAAAACTCGACGCGCCGTGATGAGACGTCAGGCTCGGCCAGATTCGTCTGGATCTCGTGCTTCTTCGGTTGCGGAGCCGCAGGCAAAGTTAAAAGATTTGACGGGCACACCGCCAAGCGAAACGGGGTCTCGCGCACTCCAGGTTTTTGCAGCGCGCACCCTCGCGCTCGTGCGGACGCGTATAACAGGACGCGAGTATAACAGGACGCGAGTATAACAAGGCAAACCTACACTGATGTTGGCAGTTTGATAAATGCAAGTTAATTCTTCAGTTCAATGTTTGTGTGCTAAAAAGGGCAATAAGTTCCTGTAGAGATACATATTCTCTTTTTTTGACAAATAAAGGCATGTCATCAATGTCTTCTCTCTAGCTGTATCAAAATCTCACCTAGCTTTCCTCAGAGATGGTCAAGTTTTGTGCATGATTACATGATATATTTGTCTGTATTTGTGAGAATTGGCGCTGTCCTGATTTGTAAGAGATGCTACTTTACGGCTTTATTATCAATTAAATAGGTGTGTGTGTTCGTGTCGGCCGCTGTCCATTGCCTAAGGTTCTGAAATGCAAAAAATGTTTGACCAATTTTTTTAGGTCTTTCTTTAAAGGCCGTGTGCGCCAATGAGCACCCACGGAGGAAAACATAAATCGGCGCCTATGTTCTGAATGTATATAAATATTATCGAAGATAATTTAGTGAACTGTCATTTCTTAACAACTGGCATCACCAAACAGAAGTAAAAAAATAATAATTTCACCCAACACACACACACACACACACACACACACACACACACATTTCACTGACAGTTAAACTTAAGTGTGTAGCTTTTAATTTCTTAAACAACCGTGTAGGAAGACACATCATGGCTATATTCCAGGATGACAAAATTCATCAGGCTCAAACTGGGAAAGAATATTTGGGAGGGAGCATGAGGTGGAGTGGAAAAGAGGAGACTTCACAGAGTGCTGGACTACTGCATTGTCAATAACCCAACCAAAAATGTATGTCCTCTTGGTGGAAAAAAATGTTGTGGTGTGTTTTCCATCAAGAGGTGCATAAATGTTTGCTCAAGATCTTGTATTGTCACTGCAAGAGTCCATCACTCTGTAAAGTCTCCTCCAGCACATCCCAAAGACTTTCAGTGAATTTAAGGTCTGGACTCAGAGGTGCCGATTCATGTGTGAAAGTGATTCTTCATGATCCTCCCAACCATTCTTTCACAGTTTGAGTCTGATGAATCTTGACATTGACTGAAATATGGCCATGATGTGTCGTCCTACATCGTTGTTTAAGAAACGAAAAGCTACACACTCCATCAATTAGAGTTAGGAGAACTGTTGCCAAACATAATAATCAATGTAATGATGCAATCATCCAAACACACTTGAGAATTTACCAATCCAATTATTTTTGGGCTAAAGTTTTCCCACTTAGACGTCATGGAGGGGTCTGAAATTGTCATTGTATGTGCAAGTCCACTGTAAGAGACAATCTAAATTTTAAAAATCCAGAAATCACAATATATGATTTTTTTTTTTACTATTTCTTTGTATGATACAGCTGAAAAATAAGTATTTGAACACCTGTCTATGAGCTAGAATTCTGACCCTTAAAGACCTGTTAGTCTGCCTTTAAAATGTCCACCTCCACTCCATTTATTATCGTACATTAGATGCACCTGTTTGAGGTCGTTACAGGTCGCTGCATAAAGACACCTGTCCACCCCATACAATCAGTAAGAATCCAACTACTAACATGGCCAAGACCAAAGACACTAGAGACAAAATTGTACACCTCCACAAGGCTGGAAAAGGCTGCGGGGAAATTGCCATGCAGCTTGGTGAAAAAAGGTCCACTGTTGGAGCAATCATAAGAAAATGGAAGAAGCTACACATGACTGTCAATCTCCCTGGGACTGGGGCTCCATGCAAGATCTCACCTCGTGGGGTCTCAATGATCCTAAGAAAGGTGAGGTGAAAGCCCAGAACTATATGGGAGGAGCTGGTCAATGACCTGAAAAGAGCTGGGACCACCGTTTCCAAGGTTACTGTTGGTAATACACTAAGACGTCATGGTTTGAAATCATGCATGGCACGGAAGGTTCCCCTGCTTAAACCAGTACATGTCCAGGCCCGTCTTAAGCATAGACTGTAAAAAAATATGAACGTTGTGTCCGTGACGTCACCCATAGGATTCCGATAAGCCTTTCTGAAGCTTAAAGTAGGGGCGAGCTGGCAGTTGCCATCTTGTCAGCAAGTCATCGCGTGTCACTCCCGGATAACAGAAAATGGGCAAAAAGGCGGGATGTGCGCGGAGCTGAGGTGACGCGATGACTATAGATGGCAGATAAATGGCTATCCACTTGTAACCACGTCCTTAATTATGCAGAATTTTAAGGGGGGGGGGGGGGGGGGTAATGCTGTTTCATGCATACTGAGCTTTTTACACTGTTAAAGACTTGGATTCCCATCCTAAACATAGACAAAGTTTCAAAAACTAATGTTGGACGTTTGATGGAGTATTTCTGTTTTAACAATACTCCTTCCGGTTTTTCACAAGTTTCAGAGAGTTTTTTTCGAGTATGGATCCGCTTGACGTTGATAGAGCGGAAGGTCCTTGTATGGGCCGTACGGCTCTTCTCCCGGTAGGCTGCGCGCGCGTGCGTGACTAGAGCGAGAGAGGAAATGCACGCACATAAACACTCTCTCAGGTGCAGATCCACTCGTCCGTGAACACTTCTGTCGCGCCGCGCTCCACTTTATTCCTGTGGGTGACGTCAAGCGACTTCAACGCTTCAGCACAGCATTCCGGGAAGGCAGCGCTGCATTTGAACCGATTTGAACGCAGAAATGACGGGAAGCGGCACAAAATCACGCTTCAGTCGCGTCACGAAGTGGATCTCCACGGTCACTGCTGTCTCAGAACTTCACCTAAATCAACAGTTACCAAAGAAGTGTGTTTTTGATGGAGTGGTGACGATAAAGGTTCGCGGTCGTGCTTTAGAAGCAGGCGGTGAGTAAAACTGCTTCAAATGTCTATGCTGTTGGCTATCGTCGCGTAAGTAAACATCAGTAAACAACACGATCGTGTATAACGTAAGTTAACTTATCAATGGAGCATGCGATCTATGGTGTGTGTTTAAATACATTTGTTTAGCTGACCAATATAGGTGTCAGTTTGTTTATTGTAAAACCACCCAAACATAAACCTAGCGTTCTCACAAAGCGCGCTTCGTCATTCAAATGCGCTAACGGTTACTCCATTGCTGTTCTGTGTATAACGTTACACTAGTCTGTTTTGCTACAACCGTTTTGCTTGCTACTGCTAAGGTTTAGTCGCATACAATAGTTCATAAACCGAATCATGTCCTCATAAACTGCGCGTAAAGACACACAAATGTTGACAGGCCAAATACAGTCCATACCACAGAGACGGACATCCTGCTGCTGCTGTTTCTCCTGTTCAATTTATTTCAGCCTCCGGATCTGATTCTGGATCATATCTGTATTAGTTGAATCTGATTTAGGGTAGCGTTTTCTTCTCCACGCTTGAGGACGTCACCGCTTTGTGCGCATTCGTCATTCTTTAGCCCCGCCCACACGATACGCCTCCAGCCGCTCGTTTTTTTTCGGAAAGACTCGGTACAGCCTATATTTCTTTTACAAATATAATAAAACTAAAGACTTTTCGGAGATATGAAGGATGCAATTCTACTCTATAGGTACTCAAGACTGACATGAGATTGACCCCCCCAAGGCTTTATATAACGTAAACGAATGAGTTATTAAAAAAATGCACCCCCTCACAGTTGTCATGAAGATCAAAATTAGCCTTATAGGCCAAAACCACAATTTGTACCAGGCTGTAAACATGTTTTTTTCTGCTGTAAAGTTAAGCATTTTAACATGGGGCTCAATGAGATTCTGCTCCCTTCTGGAGCCAGTTGAGGAATTACAGTTTACATTACTTCCGTATTGGCTTCAAGAGAAATCACGGGAGGTTGCCGCTTGGTCTTAAGTTTGCCAATGACCATTTGGATGATCCAGAGGAGTCATGGGAGAAAGTCATGTGGTCAGATGAGACCAAAATAGAACTTTTTAGTCATAATTCCACTAAACGTGTTTGGAGGAAGAAGAATGATGAGTATCATCACAAGAACACCATCCTTACTGTGAAGCATAGGGGTGGTAGCATCATGCTTTGGGGGTGTTTTTCTGCATATGGGACAGGGCAACTGCACTGTATTAAGGAGAGGATGACTGGGGTCATGTATTGCGAGATTTTGGGGAACAACCTCCTTCCCTCATTTAGATCATTGAAGATGGGTCGAGGCTGGGTCTTCCAACATGACAAAGACCCGAAGCACACAGCCAGGATAACCAAGGAGTGGCTCTGTAAGAACCTCCATATCAAGGTTCTGATGTGGCCTAGCCAGTCTCCAGACCTAAACCCAATAGAGAATCTTTGGAGGGAACTCAAACTCCGTTTCTCTCACTGACAGGCCAGATACCTGACGGCTCTAGAGAGGATCTGTGTGGAGGAGTGGGCCAAAATCCCTCCTGCAGTGTGTGCAAACCTGGTGAAAAACTACAGGAATTACAGAAACCTCTGTAATTGCAAACAAAGGCAACTGTACCAATATAATTTCTCAGGTGTTCAAATACTTATTTGCAGCTGTATCATACAAATAAATAGTTACAAAATCATATATTGTGATTTCTGTTTTTTATTTTATTTTAGATTATGTCTCTCACAATGCACTCTCAGAAATAAAAGGTACATTGCTGTCACTGGGGTGGTACCCAAGGTACAAAAGTGAAAAGGTACATATAAAGGTACACACCCCTAAATGGTATATATTAGTACCCTAAAAGGTACATAACTAATACTTTAAGAGTGCGTATTAGTACCTTAAAGGTACATATTGTTACCTTTTCGGTTTTGTACCGCCCCAGTGACAGCAATGCACCATTTTTTCGGACAGTGTGGCCATGCACCTACGCTCCATGATTTCTAAGTGGGAGAACTTGCAATAATAATACTTATTTTTTTCTCACTCTATACACACACACACACAGATTTAAGAAAAAGTATGTGAACTGCTTGCAAAATCTGTGAAAATGTGAATGACTTAACTTTTTTAACTTAAGAGAGATTATACAAAATGGATTATTTTTTTACTTAGTGTTTTACATACCACAAGCCCATAAAATAGCTGAAATTATTTAAAAATGACCGTTTCAAAAGACCCCCGGCTCTTAATGCACAGTTTTTTCTTCTGGAGCATCAGTGACTGCTTGAACCTTTTTCAGTAGTTGTATTTGAGTCCCTCAGTTGTCCTCTGTGTAAAAAGATGGTTATCAAAATCATCCAGTCACTACTGGAAAGGGTTCAAATACACCAAAGATGCTGGAAAACTGAAAAATGTGCAGTTTAACTGATTAGGAAGATCAAGAGCCTCAAGAACAACCGTCACACACACACACACACACACACACACACACACACACACACACACACACACACACACACACACACACACACACACACACACAGCTGTGGATCATCCAGGTACTGAGAATCAATTGTTCATAAACTTTTGAACGTGGTCATTTTAATAATATATAGTACATTTATGTCTTTGGGCTATACGTAAAAAAAAACTAAAAAATTCAGGACAGCCCTAAAAAAATAATAACATGCATTTTGGATGATCTCTTATTTAGTTAAAATTATTCACATTTTCTGCAAGCGGTTCACACACAAACATGTATGTATGTATGTACAGTCTTGTTCAAAATAATAGCAGTACAATGTGACTAACCAGAATAATCAAGGTTTTTCGTATATTTTTGTATTGCTACGTGGCAAACAAGTTACCAGTAGGTTCAGTAGATTCTCAGAAAACAAATGAGACCCAGCATTCATGATATGCACGCTCTTAAGGCTGTGCAATTGGGCAATTAGTTGAAAGGGGTGTGTTCAAAAAAATAGCAGTGTGGCATTCAATCACTGAGGTCATCAATTTAGTGAAGAAACAGGTGTGAATCAGGTGGCCCCTATTTAAGGATGAAGCCAACACTTGTTGAACATGCATTTGAAAGCTGAGGAAAATGGGTCGTTCAAGACATTGTTCAGAAGAACAGCGTACTTTGATTAAAAAGTTGATTAGAGAGGGGAAAACCTATAAAGAGGTGCAAAAAATGATAGGCTGTTCAGCTAAAATGATCTCCAATGCCTTAAAATGGAGAGCAAAACCAGAGAGACGTGGAAGAAAACGGAAGACAACCATCAAAATGGATAGAAGAATAACCAGAATGGCAAAGGCTCAGCCAATGATCACCTCCAGGATGATCAAAGACAGTCTGGAGTTACCTGTAAGTACTGTGACAGTTAGAAGACGTCTGTGTGAAGCTAATCTATTTTCAAGAATCCCCCGCAAAGTCCCTCTGTTAAAAAAAAGGCATGTGCAGAAGAGGTTACAATTTGCCAAAGAACACATCAACTGGCCTAAAGAGAAATGGAGGAACATTTTGTGGACTGATGAGAGTAAAATTGTTCTTTTTGGGTCCAAGGGCCACAGGCAGTTTGTGAGACGACCCCCAAACTCTGAATTCAAGCCACAGTACACAGTGAAGACAGTGAAGCATGGAGGTGCAAGCATCATGATATGGGCATGTTTCTCCTACTATGGTGTTGGGCCTATTTATCGCATACCAGGGATCATGGATCAGTTTGCATATGTTAAAATACTTGAAGAGGTCATGTTGCCCTATGCTGAAGAGGACATGCCCTTGAAACGGTTGTTTCAACAAGACAATGACCCAAAACACACTAGTAAACGGGCAAAGTCTTGGTTCCAAACCAACAAAATTAATGTTATGGAGTGGCCAGCCCAATCTCCAGACCTTAATCCAATTGAGAACTTGTGGGGTGATATCAAAAATGCTGTTTCTGAAGCAAAACCAAGAAATGTGAATGAATTGTGGAATGTTGTTAAAGAATCATGGAGTGGAATAACAGCTGAGAGGTGCCACAAGTTGGTTGACTCCATGCCACACAGATGTCAAGCAGTTTTAAAAAACTGTGGTCATACAACTAAATATTAGTTTAGTGATTCACAGGATTGCTAAATCCCAGAAGAAAAAAAAATGTTTGTACAAAATAGTTTTGAGTTTGTACAGTCAAAGGTAGACACTGCTATTTTTTTGAACACACCCCTTTCAACTAATTGCCCAATTGCACAGCCTTAAGAGCGTGCATATCATGAATGCTGGGTCTTTTGTTTTCTGACAATCTACTGAACCTACTGGTAACTTGTTTGCCACGTAGCAATAAAAAATATACTAAAAACCTTGATTATTCTGGTTAGTCACATTGTACTGCTATTATTTTGAACAAGACTGTATATGTGTGTGTGTGTGTGTGTGTGTGTGTGTGTGTGTGCGTGTGTATGTATGTGTGTATATGTATTTAGCATTATGGTTGTGAGAACTTCAGGGTGAAATAGGAGAATAGACTAGATGAAATAAAACATATTTTGTCTAGTCTATTCTCCTTTCTCTTGAATTTGGTATGAAATATGACCAGAATATAATCTTCACGGAATTCCCTGAGTATAAATAAAGGTTCTGTCATTTTAAATATTCAGAGCAAGAAGGTCAAGGCTTCAATCTATCAAAAATAACTATGCCCTAAAAAGGTGCTGATGATTCAGGTCTCTGATTCAGGAAATTATTCAGTATGAGACTGTGACATGGAGCGCTGTGTTTTAAGGACAGAGTTACTGTAAAAATCTTCAAAGTTATAATACTATATATAGCTTTTTCATGAATTGCTCTGGACACACTTTAGTATAGGGTCCAATTCTCACTTTTAACTAACTATTAACTATGACCTTTGCCTCACTAAACTCAAAATTATTGTTTATTAATAGTTAGTGTGGTAGTTGTAAGTTTAGGTACTGGGTAGGGTTAAGAGATGTGGAATATGTTCATGCAGAATAAGGCATTAATATGTGCTTTATAAGTACGGAAAAAAAATCTATATCCTAGTAATATGCATGCTAATAAGCTTCTAGTTCATAGTGAGAATTGGACCTTAAAATAAAGTGTTACCATTGCTCTTGTTATGATCAGAATAATTTTTTGATAATTGTGTATCTTACAGTGTCTGAGGAGGATTGTTTTGGAACTGTCTCAAGCCAAGAGAGCAGCCGTGAATATCTTCTCTCTGGAAAGAAGGCCAAATGAAATGAACAGTCTCTAACAATCTCTTTAGTCTTTTATTCCATTCATCATCTATAATCTAGTCATGGTCATATTCAAATATTCTTTAGCTTATATTCAATGTTACTTTACATTTATATAGATATTTTACATATACATTGGTTTTGTCATGCTAAATGTCTCTGTAGTTGTAATAGGCATACTGCTGTAAAGGTTAATGTTGAAGTTTCATTATTTGTTTCTGGGAGAGCTTCTCTCTGCTGGAGTGTGTGTATTATCTTCAAGGTCAGCTGGTAAGGAGCCGCTGCCATGGACCCAGAATATTATAAAGGGGGTGTTTTGGAACATCTCGCACAATACTTGGGCTGGCTGTAAGATTTATTCTCTAGCAGTACTTGTAATTATGGAAGTTTGTTTAGGAATATTCATTTTAACTTTTATTCACAACTTCTTTCATTAATATGAAAAAGTGGCAGCACTGCAGTCTACAGTATATCTATCTAGAACAGAAGAAAAGTTTCCTTCCATCTTCATGACAGACAGACTGTACAATGTCAATGAAACCTGGAACAGACAGAAGGGATTTTATGATTGAATCTCAAATAAATCTCAAATGAATTAACGCATGTACTTTTAGAAACAAAATGTTGCAATGTAACTATTTAAATGCTGATTAAACACATTTCCCACTCTAATTCTCATCCAGATATTTTTTATGTGAACTGCAATACAACGCAACAATAATGTGCTCAAAATTTGGAGTCAATAAGAATTTTTTTTTTCCAGAAAGAATAATATATTTTATTTAGAAAGGTCATATTAAAATGTTTTTAAAAATGTCAGTGAAGACGTTAGCCTCTTACACTTATGCACTAAACTACTGTTACAAAATCTTGTGAACAGGACCTTTTCAAAAAATACGGGTAAATCTGTTCAGGCAATTACCAGTTTGAGAAGTTGAAACATTACCAGTAAATTACAGCTGTGATGCTGTGTGTGAACAAAGAATGAAGACACTTTCAAGTCTTTAGAGAAAACGATGTCATATTATGAATAATCGTCGGACAGACTGTAACTCAAGTTAAGGATTCCATGGGGAAAAGTGAAGGAAGAGGGGCACAGAGCCTATTTTCAGATGTATCTATCTACTGGAACTATACCTCATCAGACAGGATTCTTCAGGAACATTTACTGGGGCACAGCAAAACTTCACCGTGCCCCGGGATTTCTGGATGAAAGGAGCTTTTGTTAAAAAAGGTTTTGTATTTATTTTTTTTTTTTAATTTTCAATTAAATAAAATAAAATACAAATTAAGCAGCACAACTCTTTTTTTTAACATTGATAATGGTAAATGTTTTTAAGCATCAAATCAGAATGATTTCTGAAGGATCATGTGACACTGAAGATCAGAGTAATGATGCTGAAAATACAGCTTCAAAGGAATGAATTTCATTTTAAAATAAAATCTAATAAAAAAGTACTATTTTAAATTAGAATACTATTTTACTATTTTCGATCAAAGAAGTCTTGGTGAGCATGAGACTTTCGTTTTGTTTTTTAAACACTTTAGTTTAGGGTTGAATTCTCACTATGAACGAGTTGCTTATTAGCATGGATATTGGGACATGGCTGTTTATTAGTACTTATAAAGCACATATTAATGCCTTATTCTGCATGACCATATACTACATCCCTTAATCCTACCCAGTACCTAAACTTAACAACTACTGCACTAACTATTAATAAGCAATAATAATGAGTTTAGTGAGGCAAAAGTGATAGTTAACAGTGAAAATGTGACCCTATAATCTATTCTAAAGTGTAACCAACAACCATAACAGACCCAAGACTTCTGAAAAAGTAATATGTTCATTCAATTATTCTAATGATTAATTATTATAAGTATGTCCAATTGTTCATTATACGTGATGAATGCATAAATAGCATAAATTGTAAGGTATATTCTTCTTCATTACAGTAATGAGACTGATATTTGATCAATTCTTTGTGTGAGTATTGAGGGGGTGGTGTTCTGGACAGCTGCCCTCTCTCTCTCAGAGGCTGGCGCTGGGCCTTTTCCTGTCTGTGTGCATGCATTCATACCCATCATGTGCCAAGATCAGCATTCAGGAGGAGACCCGAGGCCTGCCACACCATCAGAGCGCTGCACGAGGTGAGAAGAAGCCAAGGCTGTCAGACCTGAGCCCCTGCAGCCCATACAGCTGCCTCGACCAGTGCGCACTCCCAGCACAAACACTGCTCTGGTGTGGCATCTCTCCTGCACGCTTACACACTGACATTTCATTTCTGAAACATTCCTGTTGTAATCGAGTTACAGGAATCATTCAGATTTTTTAATTTACTCACCCTCATGCCATTTTGAAACGATTGATATTCTGTATGTATTATTAAACTCAAAGAAGAACAAAACAAAAAAGTTAACTTGCGCTCCATATTCAAAGTCATACAATTGCACATTATATACAAATATTGAGAAACAGACTTATTTTCACCTCCAGTGAACTCTAAACCCTATAAAGCTTACTGTATCAATATTTGATACGCAAATAAGGCCTCTAATGGAGCGTTCACACTTGCATGTTTGCTTGGATTAAAACAAACCCTGGCGCGATTGCTCTGTGAATGCTGCAAACTGAACCCGAACAGGCGAAAAAAGGGCAGCTGAAAAGATGGGTCTCGATTCGAATCCAAATGAACTCTGGTGCAGTTCGAATGATATATGAAAGCAACACGGACCAAAGACATGTAATCCAACAAAAAACAGGAAGATGCGACCCTAAAAAGGACAGAATGCTCATACATTTAGTTCTCGTCATAATCGTGATGTGTCCCATCCCAGTTCGGGACTGGCGTCAGAACGCGTCTCCTCGCAGCAGATCTTGGTTTGTGTGTGTGACGATGGATTCCTGCCACTGTTTTGACTGCTTTACACATTTTATAAGCTCTTCACGAGTTCTCAGCTGGTCATACACATCATAAGTAGCTATGCTCATACAACCAGTGCATTTATCCCAGCACACAGCATTGTTTAAAAGATGTTCAATAAGATCCATCTTAAAATAGGCAATACGTCATAAAAGCTGACCAATTATGTGGTGAACATAACCCTATGCCTTTATGATTTGGTATCCTTTGGTCCAGTGATAAAATGCCAATCTGAACGCTATAAGTGAACCAGGACAAAACGTTTTTTTTTTAGTCCAGACCAAGCGAAACCAAGTATGAACACAATCTAAATGCTCAACACGATCAAAACTTTCCTGAAAAACCTGTTGTATACAGTCTTCTACACGCCTTGTCATCTGACTGATAGTTGAACAAGTAAAAGGCCTTTTAGTATAGTTCTCAAAATGTCACTTTCAGGTTGTGATACACGTGTGCATGGGTTTGCTGCAAATTATTTAATGATTTTTATAAAGTATACATAATAAAATCATAGTAATATTAATTAAAGGGGGGGGTGAAACACTCAGTTTCAGTCAGTGTCATGTCAATCTTGAGTACCTATAGAGTAGCATTGCATCCTGCATATCTCCGAAAAGTCTTTATTTTTTTAATAATTATATAAGAAAGATGCGCTGTTCCGAGTCTTTCCGACAAAAGCCGAGAGGGTGGGGGCGTGTCGTGTGAGCGGAGCTAAATAATGACGTGTGCGCGCCGCTGTTATTGTGTTGAGTCGAGTGCGTCGTAAAGCTGTGTCATCCCTAACAGCGGGAAAAAAACTTTATTCAAAATAAAAATATGGCTTTTAATCAGATACAGCCATACATCTATGATCCGGAATCAGACCCAGAGGCTGCAGTTGAACAGGAGCAGCAGCAAAAACGACTAGAGCAGGACGTCTCTATGTGGTACAAGTTATACACTAACTATATAATATGCTTAGCGGCTTGTGTTATTTACATATTTATACTTGAATTATATCGTCGTATTTTTGTCTTTGAAGGTGTACATGTGGGAAGTGCAGTTGTGCACGTGTGTTTGTGTGTTTACGCGTGGTTTGTGTAGACAGTAAGCGGACTAAAAAAAACACAGACATTTGAAGCAGTCTCACTTACCCTTCTAACGTTGGGACTGCTCCATCATTCAGCATTAGGCGATTGGGAAAATCCGGCGTCGAGCTGGGCCTTGTTTATGAAACAGTCGGCACCGAAATGCAGCGAACATATATAAACATTCGCGCAACTCAGTTGCTGATCCGGAAAAGCAAATTACATCCACTGCTGCCTTAACGCGGGGTTTTTGGGGAATCTGTGCAGGACTGTCTTGGTCTGGCAACCAAAAACGCCCTTTTTTGGTGACATTGTTATGTGCACATCACCTGTCCAGCATCCTACAAGCCAGCGCTTTGATGGGCGTAGCCTGTTACTTTCGCTCTCTCCCTCTCTCTCTCTCACGCTCTTCCGGTAGAATTGTCCGTAAGGCCCATACAAGGAAATTCCGCCCCCATTAACGTCAAAGGGGACGCATGATCTCAAAAAACTTGCCGAAACTTATGACTAACCGGAAGTAGTATTTTTGACAAAGAAATACTCCCATCAAACGTCCACCTTAACTTTTGAAACTTTGTCCATGTTTAGTATGGGATTCCAAGTCTTTAACAGTGTAAAAAGATCAGTATGCATGAAACAGCATTTCACCCCCCCTTTAAGATGAACACTTAAGCAACTAAGCTATACCCGATTATACCAGTCATCCTTTTTTTAATATGTTAAAGTGTGAGTATCAAATATGATACATCAGGCTTTAGAGGAACATTTATTATCTCGCAATCATTGTATTGCATTGCATTATATGTTTAACCTCAGCAATAAAAACTACAGAGCTTTGATCACAAAACTAAGCCGTTAAATATCATCTTAATATAGTGATATTCATATGCATTTTATATACATGTAGTCTGCTATACAATTATAAAGATCACACTGATTTACACTATCAGAATTTCATCTTTCTGGTCATATAAATATCAGCAACTGCACATTTTTGTTTGGGTCTCTGAATAATAATTTAGTATGAGCTCTATATTCTCACACTATACGAGCCATTAAAGTCTGATGTATCAAATATGATACTCAGAACAGTTTTGCCAACTTGACCAACCAAATCATTAAAAAGAGCTAGTTTGTTCACAAATCTTTTCTAATGAACATATACTAGGAAGAGCTAGGGTGGATGTCGAGATTTGTATGAAATGATTTGCTTCAGAAATGATGTTACTACTTACTGTATATGATTGCCATTCAGTGCCATTCACTGAAACTGCTTAGAAAAAAAAGTAACTAAAACCATATTTTAAAGCGTTGTAAGGATAGTTGCCAGCACTGTTTTATCACTGAAAGTACTTTCTCTACTATTTTTTTCCTTTGCTTTGACACTTTAAAACAAAAGATCTGACCATGGAGTGGTTTACGTGCATCTACATCAACAGATATAATGAAGTTCATTACTGAGGGCTCGAGGCTGAGAGGTGTTTTTGTGCTGTAGAAGTGTTGCCGATGGTACAGACCTGTTTTGTCCACGCTATCCTTTTGTTTGCATTTCCCCTTGGTAACAGAAACGTCATCAATAGCAATGTCACCCTCAAAGCCATTTCCACGGATACCTTCGAACACCACCTGACAAAGAGAAGCGAGAGTTAGACAGCAGTCTCGCCCACGGCACGTTTCACTAAAGACACACTCGTCCATTAAAACAGACATTTGTCAAGTAGCATTCCTTCTATTCTCATCAAACACACACATACAAAGACAAATAAATGAAATGAATAGATTTGTTTGGGACATCACAGACAGGGAAGGTTCGAATTTTGAATGACCTGAACTCCAACATGAAGGTCTTACTGGTTTGGAACGACACGAGGGTGAGTAATAATGACAATTACAATTTTTGGGTGAACTAGCCCTTTAAGGACCGTGAAAGGCCGTTTTTCTGTACAGTATCCTATATAAATGCTTGCGTGCTCGCCTTTCAGTCATGCAATGCGTCGGAATGACATGTTTCTTTGTTTCATAATATAAGATTAATATTGGGAAACTTGTAGATAAGCACGTACTCTATGGGCAGTGTCATTGATAGAGGATAAAGTGAAAGTTGTTTTACACTCCGTGATAAAGACCTATTACATACTTCATTTAAATATTTTGAACATTAATCCGATCAGTTATCCAGATGATGACACTTGATGTGATCAAATGTATACGCGCCGTGTCCTGATCGACTGATGAGCCGATCTGCTTGATCGGATCACGGTGACCGCATGTTAATGCCAAATGTAAATACTGCCAGAATAAGTTACCTCTACAGTAGATTTCTGACAACAAGCTAAATAAGGAAATGACATTAGACATAGAGTCTAAATTACATTAGACCTTGGTCTTGTATGCATTCAGACAATATTTATGACGCTTTCAAGGCTTTTTGGTGAGTCGCACACACTGTTTTTGTGCTGGTGTCATATGCTCTCTGCTTGTTCATTAATATTTATATAAGGTAATCCAAGATTAGTAAATCAATCCACTAGCCAGACCGATAAACAAATGCAGATCAGAAGTTAACTTCGGGCCAGGCGCGTAACCGCTTCAGTCCGATGAACCCGCCTATATCAACACAACAGAGGAGTTTCATTTCAACAATGAATTTTGGGACAAACATAAATAATAATTCCTGTTTTGAGTTACTTTACAGTAAGGTTTCATTAGCTAATGCATTAGTTAACATGAACTAACCATAAATAACACGTTTAACATTAGTTAATCTTTGTTAACTTTAGTTAATACCAATCCAGCTGCTCATGTTTGTTCATTTATAGGTGCAGTTTGTTATTAGTTCATGTTAACTAATGTAACCTAATGGACCTTATTGTAAAGTGTTACCATATTATTACTCCCTTATAGATAACTGTTTTGACATTTATCTAAACTACTGTCAAAGCAATTAACATGGCCATCTAAACAGACTTTAACTCAACCGTACAGCACTTAGTATTAATTGATAAATGTTTGAAATGTGTTTTTCTATAATGCTTCTCTCTAAAATATAAAAAGTAAACATTTTTTAGTTTATATAATCTAATGTTTCTAAACAAATTGATCATATGCTGTGTGTGTGTGTGTGTGTGTGTGTGTGTGTGTGTGTGTGTGTGTGTGTGTGTGTGTGTGTGTGTGTGTGTGTGTGTGTGTGTGTGTGTGTGTGTGTGTGTGTGTGTGTGTGTGTGTGTGTGTGTGTGTGTGTGTGCATGCGTAATTTTATGGATAATTCATTCTGAAAAATAAAATATATTATTAAGAGCTACACTTCATTGATACTACATGTGTAATTACAAATTACAATTCTGCAGCTCGACTCAACTCAAAATTAGGAACCGAACTGGAATTTTAAATGTAATTCTGAAGCATTTTTTCACTTCACAGCACATAAAAAACAACATACTGTATCGCAGTGGTATATAAAACGTTAACATGTAATTTAGGAAAGAATTGCATATTAGCCTATAAAATCATCATAATACGTTTCCTCCCACATTATTTGCTGGTGTTTATTTCCGCCTCATGTAACCTGTGTTTGACTGACAGCTTAATTACAGCCGCTCTGAAGCTCACTGCTGAGACCTAATCAGAGCCATGTCAGATCCACGCTTAGGCTGACTGAAGTTTACAGAATTACCCCCTCCACAGACAAACACACACACACACACGCACGCACAGCACCATCTCTAAACCCCAGCTGGTGGACTAACGCACAAGTAATTGAAATGTATAAATGAGCAAACATTGAACAGAGCAATTCAATACATTTAATCCACCCACGGCCCCTTAGAAACAAATCTAAAGCAATTTACAGATTCCGAAACTTTGCAGAATAGCTCTTTAGTTTTGCTTTAAGTTCTGCAGAACTTTTGTCTGCAAAACATCTGGAGACCCTTTACAGAAACGTGAAAGAAAAATGGAACTTTCTCACCAAAGTCTACAAGTCCAACCTCAAAGAAAGCTCCACGCCGGTGGTATTAATGTGCACTGATCTAATAAATCATTCCAAGATGATTTGAAGCAGAGCCAGCATGACTGTTGTTTAGCACAGGCTCATTAGGTATACCTGACTCTGGCAACATTTCTGCAAAACTGGAAATACTTTGCTTCAGGTATAATGCTGCATTTTGTTCATATGGCACATTCACAAGAGGCACTACACACACAAGCATCTCACTATATGAGGACATGAACCTCATCTCTAGAGCTCACTGTTAAATTATAAAAGAAAAATGCCAATTTTCCCTCCATGTTTTAATTTAAACAATAAACCTCTGTTGTGTCATGCAGCACTTTTATAAAGAATTGTTAAATATACATTTTATTACATTTTAAAATAATAATTAAATTGTTCATGTTTTATGGCTTCATTTGATTACCACTGTTTCTGATAATACATTTGTATTAAGTCAAGAATTCAGAAAAATAATAAAACATTAAATAAAACATTTCATAGGGTATGGATATTTTAAAATAAATAATAAATTAACATTTAGTGAATTCAATTGATTGGTCATGCTTTTTGATAATAAAATTTAAAGATGCTCTTGAATGAGTTGGATTTTTTTTTTTTTGAGAAATTGTTCCCTGATATCTACATAGAGGCTATGTGGCTTATTTAAGGTGAAGGGGGAATTTTGAAATCCACTGCCGCTTCAATATACCTGTATATATTTATATCCTAATTAACTTCATAATCAAAACCTTATTTAATATTTATCTTCCTATATTACCTATATTATTATAATGATTCTATCCAGTTATGATTTTGCTTTAATTTCTTGTTTTCTAAAGTGTGTATTTGGTCTCTGAGGAGTGACTGAGGGTCTGGCCTAGAGATGTGTGATGTGTCACTAAACACTGGCAACAAGGTTATGTGTTTGGATTTGAGGTATCACACACCCCTAACATGTCAGGAGTGCAGTAACAGCGTTTGCTCACTTAGCCCGGCTTCCAGATATGAAATATGGATTTGTCTTTCATTTAATTTATTATGTTTTATTCCTTTTATATTTCCTTTTACTGAAACACTAAAGACTCAAGATGAATATTGCCTGTACTATTGTGTCCCTCTCACTAAAGGAAAGCACATGCTATCAGTATGTTTTGGTAAGAACTGGTTAGAACTGGAGCTTAATCAGCTCCAACCTTGGAGAGACTGTGTATCTGTGTATGTGCGCAATATTCTATGCTACAGATCAGAATTGTGTACAATGGGCACCCTAAGAGATGGGTGGACTTGTTGTTCTGGGCAAGCTGGCGCCTGCTCCAGATCTGGAAGGTCACTGCGGGCCTAATTCTGCGGTGAAAGCGTCAACAAGTGACACGTCAGTGGAAACGTGCATCAGATTAACTGACTCGAGTGGAAATTTACCATGACTATGCATTGTCTCTGAGCCAATCAGAACCATCCACATTGCAGTAATGTCGTGGATAAGACCTTGAAAATGGTATAACTGTTGGGACAATTGTATGTACGATAGGGCGAGGCAACGAGACGGTGAGAGAGGGAGCGCGGCCTACGAACTCCTTGTGAGACTTGAAGCTGGCTTCTGCTTTTGAAACTGCAAACTATTCTTAAGTAAATTTTTCTTTTATTTAATTGCAATCCTGACTCTGTCTTCATTTCTTCACTACTGGTCCTGGGTCATAAGCTGTTAACCCCTAACAAAGGGCAAAAAAATGTCCAGATACGGTTCTACAGGTCCATTTACAACCCTAGAAATTGCAAGAAAGAAAACTGAAGGGCCAATGCGCTGCAGAGTTTAGCTCCAACCCTGATTGTAAGAATGGGTTTTACTGCTAAGACAAAAGCTGAGATCCAACACCGAGCAATAAACCAATACAACTCTCTAATCTGGAGAGAAGATCTCATCTCCCCTTCCCCTCTCTCTCCACCTGACTGAAGTCAGAGAATGCAGATATACCACAGATGACGTATTTTGTGAATCTATTGTTTTATTCCTTTCATGTTTGGTGTCTTTTTAAAAGTCGATTGGTAAATTGGTCTCAATTTCACTATATTTACTAGTAGGATAAGAAAGATTGAAACGTTTGAGAATTCTGGGCTTCTCCTTCTCAGGTCTCTTCAAAGATATCTAAGACCTCTCCCCCGAAACCAGGTGTTGTAAATATGTTCTGCAATCCTTTTTTTCTGGTCTGGGTATTTAAGGAACGGTAGCAGAGCTGCCATTTGGGAACAATCTGTAGCCAGAACCCCCATGTCGTGTCCTAGTGGCACTCACACACATGGTATGTAATGTGTCAAATATCATGACCATATCATAACTATTTTCATTTTACTTTTTATAATTTTATACTGACAGTTGTGTACCATGGATTCGTGTTTAATGATGCTATTTAATTTCCGTCTGGCCTAAATAAATGTCAATCTTGATTCATCTCGTATCAGTCTGAAATCATTGATTCTAGTAGTGTTGTATGAGGAGTTTGTAGGAGTTTCAGCAAATCTTTCTGTCTGGACAGAATCATACGGAGGACGCCATGAACTGGAGCATAATGCTAAGCATGAGGGGCAATCTGATTTCTGACTGTCGCTGTTATTAATACGTTGCAGCTTTCGCGACTATGGTTCAAATTACACTTGTTGTTATGAGTAAGCATGTGTGACTCACTTAAAGGTAAAATACTTCCCTCTGCCATCCTCTATAATAACAGATCTGGCTAATTTGCATCCGTGAGGTAATGTAATTAATTATTAATTTCGCAAGCATTATCCTCTGAGCGACTCCTGGTCCAATGGAGGAACGAATATTAAAGATAAGAGTTACTAAGAGAAATCAATGATCTAAATTAAATCACAACTAAAATTATGATCAGCTGTTAAGTTTTATTATATATTTATATAGTCACAATAATCGTTTAAAGGACACTAACACGGTAGCATAATGAGGGTCCCTACATACAAACCGAAGCATTGAGAACTTAGTAAGTGTACAAACAGTTTAATAAGAAGATACTTTATAAAGACAGTGGATTACGCACATAATGACAGCAGCCATCTTGGAAAACAGTCTCGACGAGTCGAGCAACGAACACTGTGCTAAGTGATGAACTGTGACTTGGAATTTCATATGGACCGTAGTTTCCGGAAGAAAGCACTGAACGCAACAGAGAAAATAAATAAATATATTTATACTTTTTTTTTTCTTTTTTTTTTACTCTGTTGCGTCAAAAAAAATAAACAGTAAGAATTAAAAATATATATATATATATATTAATAATAATAATTTATGGATCCTTAGTATACATTTTTTTTTTGCAGAAATCTAGACAGAGTCACTTATTTCCACAGTTTTTCTCTTCTTCTCAAAATCCCACATGAAACAGCCTAAAAATAGGTGTTATCGGTTCACATACTTGACCCCAGGTGAAGATGGCACACTTTGCCTAGTGCACACACTCTTGACCCCTGTGCGTTCATCAGCACAACACACAGACACACCTGCAGCATCACCCCGGGCTCCCGCTGTGCCTAAATGAACGAGTAGCTCCTCTGAATAAATAAAGGAGGCTGAACGGGATCAAGGGATGAGGGCAGACGGGTAATTTGATTTGTCTTGTGTGTGTAAAACAGTCTCTCTGTCTGAGCTAATTGACTGCGGGGCCACAGAGGATGCCGGGTGACACACCATCATTAGAGCAATGTCGAGCAGCGCTCCATGAGCATTCCTGCTCACCTGAATATATATTCATGCATTACTAGCACACACACGCACACACGCAGGCTCATACAAACAATTTTCACTTGCAGTACACTTCTGGAATCACAAGGTCATGCATAAAACACGATCAGAGGGCGCACACAAAAACACACGCACAAAGGGATCTCGCCACAGACGGTTGTAGCGGTAATTGGTAGGTGAGGCGATCTGTGTTTCTCTGTTCGTTAATGCAAATGGCTTTGTCTAACGGGCAGAGTACAGTTGACTTTAGTGGGTTGAGCTCATTAAGGGTATGACAGACCATTCACCTCTCTCACACACGAGCTCATATGCTAGCGGAGACAGAGAGAAACAATTATGTGCGCCGTCTGAGAGGCGTAGGCATACAGACGCCTCTCCAGTTCCGCGTTCATTAGATTGTGTGGAGAAAGAGAGCAGCAGGAGAGAGGGAGGTGAAGAATAACTTAAAGAAGCGGTTCAGACAAATTCTGTCGTTATATGTGCGTGGAGCGTAAAAAGTGAAGGTACCTGGGGCTGTCAAAAAGTACCAGAAAAATGAAGATTTTTTCATTCATTAACATGAAAAGTACGGAAATAATTGTGTAAAATACTTTTATTCATTGAGGATGCATTCAAATGGTTAAAAGTGAAAGTGAGAAGTTTTAGATGGTTACAAATAAATAAATAAAAATGTTCTTTTGATTTTTCTCTCCATCAAAGAAAAATTCA
The DNA here is from genome assembly GCF_024679245.1 of Pseudorasbora parva. NCBI lineage: Eukaryota > Metazoa > Chordata > Actinopteri > Cypriniformes > Gobionidae > Pseudorasbora > Pseudorasbora parva. The sequence continues at coordinate 7,284,662 of NC_090188.1, read as the reverse complement.
AATCATAAAAAAGAATCAAGGTTTCCAATAAAATGAAGAAGCACAAGCCTCAATTGGGTAAGGCAGTGTGTGGCCGCCTGGTCAGGTCAATGCGAGTAATATATTTTTATTGCAGGATTAACACTTATATTACTACGTGTAACAATATGCAATGTTTGTTAAATGTAAAAAAAAAAAAAAAAGGAAGGAAATGAAAGTGATCTGGTTATTTTCTTGTCATGTGAGTTCAATGGCACTAAAGGTGATTTTGCAGTTAAGATTTGTAGCCAATCACAATTCTGTCAAAGATAACGACCAATCAGAGGTGTTTATTTTACCAGTACTGAAATCAGATCAGTATCTCTCAAAATGCTGAATGAGTTTATATTTAAAGCAAGTTCTGGCATGCACACAAATCCTCTCATTATAACAAACCGGAGTAAATACAAATGATGATTTACTGGGCAGATTTGACAGATTCATTGATTAAAACTGAAGTTGTGTTGTGCTGAACTGAACTGACAGCTTCAGTAATTATAAAGAAAGGCTTGAAGAAAAGGTTTTGATGACATTTGTGACATTTTAACATAATTCAGTACAAAATGACAAACACAGTAAACATTTTTTAATATTGATTGCTTTTACTATTCTGCTGGCTATAGTGGTAATAACAGTAAATTATTATTATTATTATTAACTAACCTTCAACCAAAGCCTAATACAAACCAAGAGAGAGAGAGAGATTTAATCTTGTTAGTTTTCCTACATTGCAAAAAATTATATTTTATTCTATATTTTATAAAAACGACAATCTTTGAAGAATGAACAATTATTATAATTTTTTGGTCATTACATTAAAAATAAAAAGTAAATTGGATACTTTTGATTGTTACAAAAGCTTAAAGATTTGACAGAATCAAAGTTCCTTTAAGACAAGTCATTTCAGCTGGCGGCCATCTTTGAAACGCATTGAGGGCATGCAAGTGCAGCTCCTATCTCTTTGAATGGCAAAACAACAAAAAATTATCCAAAACTGTTTGGCAAGCATATGATTAAATGTCATATTTGAAATAAAGTTGAAAGTCCCATAAAGTTAATTTCTAAACATTTAAATCATGACAAATAAATGGTATTTTTTAGCCTGGACAAAACTAATGCCTGGCTCACACTACAGGAGTTTTAGGCCGATTTATGCCCGATTTTCCCCTCCCAAGACTCGGAGAAAAAATCTTTTCAAGGACTCGATCATTTCTGATGTTCGGCGGAGATTATATAGTAATGTGAGGCGTTCACAGATCAAATCTTCCAACTCCCAATCTGCTCTCACGCAAATCGGAGTCGCCCCGATCATATCAAACCGGTGTGCCGGGATCAGCAAGATTGTAATAACGTCAGTACTGTCACAATAGCCAATAGGAAACAACTACGGCGAGACGGACATTTCGAAATGGTGACCGAGAGTTGAGTTGCCGTAGTTTGTTGTAGCTCTCAGAGAGAGAGAGAGAGAGAGAGAGAGAGAGAGAGAGAGAGAGAGAGAGAGAGAGAGAGAACAACCCAGTACAAAAAGTGTGCATGCACCACCTTTATACGGCAAGCCCCGAGGGGAAAAATACATTGCACACACACACACAGCTATACACAACGAGCACTTTTACACGACAGGATCTATTCATTTAAATCAAAACTACTTTTCCATGGAAGAAAAGAAATTGAGTTTGAGTTTTCAAATGATGCCAGTGCAAAGTAACATTTTCTGTTGCATTTTAAGTCTCAGATCCAAACCGAATGTAAATGGGAAACAGGATGTTTCTCCAAAAACAAAAGACAATCATTGCCATATAAAAGATCATTTTTGGCATAATTATTGACGTATTTAAGTTCATTTTGAAAACTCTTGATTTCAGGCTACAATCTGTACACAGTTTGAGACATTGTGAAGATCTCAGCAGAAGATCCTTTTTTTCTCCATTCAATCCAATCACTGTCTAAAAGAAACAATTAAAAAAATTACTTTTTTTCTATACAATGGGAAAATTTTCATTTTTGGGTGAACTACTCCCCTGAAAGGAGAAGGAAGGAACAGAACGTTCCAGTACATTTGCTAAAGGCTGTGATTTTGCTGTAATGGAGACTCGTAGTCCGGTGAATTTCATCAACCAATCACTACAGAGAGAAGTGCTAGCAGAGAGGTGAGGGTGATGGGAAATTTCCAGCACACAGAGAGGAGAGGTTAATGGATAACAAACACGACAAAGAGCTGAGAGCACCAGCGGAGAAACCAGCGAGCGATAAAGAGGATAAAGAGAAAAGAAGAGATGATGAGGAAAGAGCTTAAAGGGCTGTGTGAAAATGGATCAGCGTTCGCAGAGTGGACGCTTTTCTCTGCTCTTCTCTCAATCTTTTCAGAAAATCATAATTAACCAAAGCTAATTACCAGACCTCCCTCGCTCCCTGAACTCTTCCTTTGTAAAGCTCCTGTGCTCTTGTCATCATCTTGTTTCCCTGCTGGCATCTTTCACACGGCCATACAAAACGTCTCTGCCTGCGGTGACCTTTTCCATTAAGACCTTTAGAGATGCGTAAAGATAAACTGTAAGCTTATTATTAGATTTTGACATAGTGTTGTTTGCCCATTTAAAAGGCACTACCAAGATGCTAGAGTGTTGCGGGCACCTAATAAGTGACCATGCCCATAAGTGCTTATTGGCATGGTCCAAGTATAAAGGGCCCACCCTCACCCTCAAGTCTCTATGATATTCTGATGTCTAGATATGGCTCGAGTACCACCTTTCTAAGGCCGTGTGTCCACCAAAGCGTTTTTTCACATGGCTGGCTGGCATATTCAAATGTTTTCAAATGGAACACCGCATTTTCAGAACGGCAAGAGCGTAACGAGGCGCTGAGCGAGTATTTCACACTCAAGCGGTGAACGTTCGCCGTTTTTACCGGTCGCCGAGAGTCTGAGAAAAACGCAGTGCTCATCAGTGTCACTTTTTACCCAGCCGTCCAATCACAGTGGAGGAGGGGTGGGACAAATACAACACCTACCAACCGCCACATTCTGCTTGTACAACGTCAAAAGATGACAACAAGCAGCATAATAATGGAACAAAATCATTTAAAACAAGAGCCAGAGCAAATACTTCACATTGTATCAGCATTTTTATATAGGATCATACACAGAAACAAACTATCTGTGAAATTAAATACTAGTAACACTGGGGGAAAAACATGCTGGAGACTCGTCACAGTTGCCAAAACGCTCTCAAGCACTCACAGCGAGGTGTTTTTAGCTAGATAAAAATACTTTGGTGGACACACGGCCTAATAAATGAATACTTTTATGCATTTAATTGATCAAATGTGACATTAGAATGTTACACAATGCTATAAATGCTGCTGTTTTGAACTTTTTGTTCATCAAAGAATCCTGAAAAATAAATGAAACAAAACTGCACAACGGGTTTCAACATTGATAATAAGAAGATATGTGTTGTTAGCAAATCATCATATTAAATGATTTCTGAAGGATCATGTGACACTGAAGACTGGAGTAATGATGCTGAAAATACAGCTTTGATCACAGGAATAAATTGCATTATTTTAACGGTAATAATATTTCAAAATATTACTATTTTTACTGTATCAATAAATGCAGCTTTGTGGAGCATAAGAGACTTAAAACAAAAACAAAGACCACAGGCTTTTGAACGGTAGAATAAGTTTACAATATTTAAGTTTTTTTTTTTTTCTTAGATGAAAATGATAGGTTCAGTCACTTAGAAAAGTAATATCACACCTCTCCTCTCTCTGTTCATCACAGATCAGCATTATGATCACGTAAACTAAACAATGTCTGTTCTTGGTGCCGGAAACCTTGACTAGCATGAGTGGAGTGGAAAAAAATGCTACAGATATGCAGGATATAAAGTTAAAAATGTATTTAAACTACAGATAAACGGTATTCTACTGAGACTGTGGTAGTAAGTGTTTATAGTTGTGTTAAACAGCCCAATACCAGGCAGGTGGCATTTAAGAGCTCTATAAAAGGGAACAGCTACACTGGGCATTTACACGTACAACACCAACTGGTCTTAACTACCATTTGAAGCCATGTCATGGACAGGGAACAATCAAACACACACCAGAGGAGCACAAAGCCAGCGCCGTAGCTATAACATAGTTTATGAATGTAAGAATACACATACAAAAAAAACCCCACAGATTTTCCTGCCTTGAATTTCCAATATGCAAATCAATTGATGTTAGTTCTACAAAGCTAAAAACTATTTGGGAAAAGACCCACTCATATTACTCTAATTTATATAAGAAGGTGGGAAAATGTAATAATCATCAGAGCTTCTCATCCAGTCACATCAGATTCAGCCAAGCCAGTAATCTTCCAGACTTTAAACGGACTGTACGTTCCCATGGCGTTAAAGATTACAGTGTCTTTTATCTTCTATAAAATGAAGTTAAAAAAGTAACGAGATCCCAAAAAGAGATCCCATGTGTGAAATGCTTTGAGTCTTCTCTCAGAGGGCCAAGTCCAGCCTATCATCCACAGAACTGTCGTGTCACTTAAGCACATGTGATGTTTATCAATGAGAAGACATTAAAACATTAAAAGGCACACTCGCACTGTATCTACAGCGAAAGTGAGTGGCTAGAAACGACAAGACAATAGAACCCATTATAATCGGCGATGCTGTCTACACTGTATGCGGCGTGATGTGATCCGGTGTAGATGCGGTGTTATGATAATGTTTTTAGTGGCTGCTGTAAGTGCTTTTTATATATAAAAAAAAGGTTGCACATAAATGTCACAACATTGCTATGCCTTTATGTAAGGCTTACTGAACTAGAAAAAAAGCATGTGTATATATATATATATATATATATATATATATATATATATATATATATATATATATATATATTAGTAGATGATATATTTTAGTATATGATTTCTTCAAATCTGATTTCATTATAAATATGGTGATTTTCTCTAAGGTGGACAACTTAATATATGATGTTTACCATCTGAATCTAACCACATCATGTCAACAGATGGAAAAGTCATCATGTTAATTATTGTGCCTTTTGCCCCAAGTACCTAGTACATATTCTTCAGTTATTAAAAAACTGTTGCTTTAATTACCTTGAACAAAACTCAAAATCTTTAAGAAGACCTTTGTCTCAAAATATATTATACCATTTTAGCGATTCTTATTTGCTACTTAAATCTACAACATTTTTAAAAACCTCAAATATAAGATCAAATTAGCAGAGAATCAAATTAGCGCTGCAGCCCACATAAAGAATCAGCCAACTTTCCACGTGCATCTTGAAAAGCAGATATTTTGGAAAGTGCTACAGCAAGTTTTTGAGCCATAGATGGGTTTAAAAAAAATAATATCAAAAGCAGATTTTACCACGCTGTCTTTAGCCCCGTTGTACACTATATATTAAGTAAGTACTAGTTCTCAATTCCCAACCTTGTTTAGCAAAATCTCTCAAAGCTCTTCTAACGCTGTGAGGTCCATTAGATCTCTATTAAAACCCCTCGACTATCAATACTGTTCGGTTTAACCTCAAACATGCTACACATGTAATGGATTCACAGAGCCAAGTAAAGCTTTTGGATGAAGTAACACTGTTGTGATTCTGCTTGATCCATCAGGCTTAGCGATGGGCGAGACGCCTCATGCAATGATGCAAAGACGCACTCCCGTTTTCTTCTGTGGGTAAATGATGCTAATTCAACTCGGCAAGCCTCCGCAGTCACTCAATCCACACGGCAAGAGTCAAAGGAGGAACAAAGAGGAGAGCAAACAAACAGACAGCTGAGAAACACAGCTGTCTGCCGGACTTGTCAACTCCGACTGTCCAGGAACGCCTGGATTGGTCTTTAGAATCGATTGATGGAGGCCAACAGGGCCTGGGTGAAAACCAGAGGAAAGCTAAGGATCTATTTACCTCTTCAAGCGTCAAATACTCCACAAATCTGAGTGAAATGAAAGAGTGTAGAGGAGAGACACTAAAAAAGGGCTTTTCAAAATAAAGACAGCTAGTGACAAGTGAGAGGGGAGGGTGATAAAAATCAAAAACTACCCTTTTGGTGGATTTGTGACATCAGACAAATTCAGAGGTAGAACAACTTGTTACATTTTATTTACATACACATCATTTTTAGTTAGAATAACCTAGACTGACAAATGTGTAGACTGGAAATGAAGAAAGTTTTGATTTCATGTTGACTTGTGTGACTGATTCATCAGCTCACATTACTTTAAATGTTTTCATAATTTCCAACAAAATGGAATAATTTTCTCCACCTATGAAACAACCTTTTCCCCATTGTTGTAATTCACATGGATGAGGCAAAACAATATTAATAAATAACAGCACAGCCTATATTTCCTGATCTAATTAAATCCCTAAGGATAAACTCAAGCCCTGTCCTACATGGTTTCTCAAAGAATATTCAGTTTCACCTGGAAATTTGTCACATTATGGAAGTCAAATGCTCTGCAAATGCAATTTCTTGTTGTCTTTAAGCAGTAGTGTAGAAAGAATGAGGGTAGCTCAACGAGACATTAAAATAATCCGACAGGACCAATGAGGCCGAGTATAAGTGTGTCCCATTTACCTGTAAACTCTCTTTTTTTGCCCTAAATTATCTGTCTTCATTTACTTCTCTATTGCATTTGAAGTTCATCTTTTTCTGCCCTTCTCTCTCAGTTTTCTTCACTGTATAAATCACCCCTTTTCAGCCCTGCTCTTCAGCTCTTTCAATTTGTCATTTTCTCCCTCCAGCACCTTTTCTCCTCTGTGATGTGCCCTAAAACGTCTCCTGGTTTTCACAGCTGTTGTGCTGAGAGCTCAACTCAGCAGAAACACAGGTCCAGAGGAGAGCGGTAGAGCACGACTCAGCGCTTCCTCAATCATCCCTCCACAGACCCTCTAACCGCACACAAACACTGACACACATATAGATATATCACACCTGCCAACTAGGACTGGATGAAAAAAAAGAAGAAAAAAATAAGGGCTGTCAATGTTAACACGTTAACGCATGCGATTCATTTAAAGATTTAACGCAATGAACGCAAATAAATGACAGAAGTAAGTGAAGCTGCATCATTAACATATTTTTCGTCATGCAGTTAGACGTTCTTAAAAGTCGGGAGTTAATCACAATCACAACTAAGCATCTATAGCACCTGTAACCCTGGAGGAGGACCTTTTCATCCTAACTCTTTAACCTGATTCTGCTTCTCTGTTTGTGATCAGGGGAATGTTTTCAGGGATCCAGTAATCAAAATCATTCAAACAGTCCAACAGCGCTAATGTAAAGAAGGCTGGGCTGACTACATCAGATATCAGAGACAATAGATGCTTTAAAATATTTGTCATTGTTATTTCATGTTAACTAATATAATGTTAACACATGTAACATTATTGTGTTACTGGAATAGTATATTAATAATTTTTGTTATGCATAATGGTTTTTAGATTGTACAAACACATATTCTATCCCCCTAAATCCTACCCATCACACAAAACGTTCTGCATTTTGAGCATGTATATTTTGCGTTTTGAATTACAAGGACGTCGGCATGTCCAGATAATTTAGGGGGTGTGGCCATATCCTCTTAAACTCCGTAGACCCTTTACAGGGACGGGAATGACATTGTCATGTATATACTTTCAATTTTACATGTCTGTGGAGGAGCTATGATGTCATATGTGGTACCATTTGAAAGCTTAGTCTCTACTTTCTGGAGATATGCATCACTTTGGCATTTGTTTTAGACAAAGTAATGTATTTACACTAAATTACAAAAATTTTGAACCTAGACCACTGCATGTGTGTATTGGGAAGCTTTTTAATTTGGGTAGGCCAAATCCAGGCGGAAATCTCAAAAAATGGCTCTGAGGACTTTGCATCCTCATAATGTAGGTCAAAACAGCGCATGCACATATACCTTACATGCTTTATGAGGATTCTCCACAGACATTTTTTTTTTATATACTGTACAAACTGTATTTTCTACCCCCTACTCATCAAAAAAACATCCTTTAGCATTATTTATACGCTTTTTTCCTCATGAGGACCATGTCCAACAAGGTCAAAGATTACTGGTATTACCATTCTTGTGAGGATATTTTGTCTTCATAACGTATGGTTAACCAAGACCACAAACACACACTCACACTTGCACATATACACAGTCATACCTGAAATGGTCCGCTGGGATAGATCTCAGCATCCGCCTTCCTCCATTCTGGCCCCTGGTGTCCGGAGAGGGTCCAGACAGCAGAATCAACAGTGGCGATGCTCTTCACCCTCATCAGAACATTGAGCGTGCCTGCACACACACACACAAAACACAGCAGAGTTTAGAGGAACAGTGACCTGCACATTCCCTGGGATGTGCGAGCACTTCAAGTTCTGGATTTTAGACTATCAGCATTAAATTTAGTCAACTTTGCAGCTTAGTCTCACGGTAATAATGCAAATATATACATAATATAACACGATACATGCGCAAAATTCACTCAAAAATCACAAAGACTGATCCAGATCAGTTATCTGAGAAACTGCTCAATCAGACTAGACCTTGCAATCATGAGAAGCTTTTGCTATTTTTATGTGCAATAAAGTATTGCTTACATCAAAAAAAATCAGGAGAAACTCAGGATTTAACAGAAATGATCTAATAAGACTCAATTGAGCCGCCACGGATGTCAGTGGATTAGCATTTCTCTGAGGCTTCGCACAAACTATAACTCCAGTGACAAATATAAGGTCAAACACATGACCCCTGATTATCTAATATGACCAACTCTCACCACCGCTGCAGGATGCACTGGCATGGTTGACAATGTGCAAATAAAATCATGCAATACTGTAAAACATATGATTTTGTGATTTATTTGAAATATATTAAATAAAAATATATTAAATTAAATAAAGTCCACGGTTATAATATTTGCTGCAAGTGTCAAACTTAATTATTTAAAGTGCCCACTATTATGCTATTTAAAAGGTTCCTAGTTTTGTTTTAGAGGTCTCCTACAGTAGGTCAAAAAATACTTTAATATTCTTCTAATATACATTGCACGTCACCTCATTTTTCAAAGTCTGAAAAGTTAGTTAATAGTTATTAATTATGCTAATCTCAGTCAGTAATTATTGATTACTTAATAGTTCAGCTTGTTTCTATATTAGTTAATAGTAGTAGCTGAAGTGTTAATGTAGTGCTACGTATAGTCCTGCCTTACTTCCTGCATAGTTATCTATTAATAACAGACCATTATTCTAAAGTGTTACCATAAAAACTACGGTAACTTTATCTGAATTTTACTGTTCCTCAGTGATTGATACACTGTAAAAAAAATAAAAATAAACAAATAAAAAAGCCTGAAATTTTTAAAAAGCACAGAAAACAGCGTCTTGTCGACATCATGAACCAAACTCTTCCAGACTCAATTACAGTGTTTGAGGGTGGGGTGAAGTATACATAGTTCATTGGCAGCCAACAAAGACCACGGCAATGCAAATGTACATGTTTGTAACAGGAAGTGAGACAGGAATACTGCCGTGCAAAGGCAAAAGGCCGTAACTTCGTTTTTGGTCGAAAATGAGTTATTGACATTTTTGGGACTTTCAAGACCTCCTTTATCATGTGGATAAATATCGTTAGTCAATTATGTTGTTTTTTCGAGAAAATTATGGATTGTCTGAACAGTAACTTCCAAAAGCCCAGGAGAAACCAAGGCAGAACACCGTAACAGCAGTTACCGCTCTTTGCCTTGGTTTTAGAACACTCAAACTGAGTTACGGTACTCTGCCTTTGTTTAGCCATGCGTCTAAATTAAGTTACGGTACCGACATGCAGTTATGGTGTCCGCCTTTGTTTTACTGTCTATTAAAGTTTGCCGCGTTTAAGTTACGGTGTAGCCTATGTACTGTCATACATGTTTTCATAATGCAGAATATTCTCTCAGCGCGCTGTCAGGCAGTCTGGGCCTGCCCACTGCACGAGTGTGTGTAGGCTACTCGAATGCAGTGACAGCGTGCGATCACGCATACAATCAGTAGGCTAGTAACAGTTCGCAATTATATCCATATATCCTACCTTTTCTTGTAAACCCGATAAAATCCATGGCAATGAACGTCATCGGAGATGTTTAATCCACAAGCATTCTGAGAATTATTCCTACTTGTCGTTCACATCAATCTAAAAGTTGTCCTTTTAGGCTATAGGCGATTTTCATTCAAAGATGTAAAAGCATAAGCTATGTAGCCTATTGTATCTTTTTACTAGATAAAAACATTAAAAACATATTGCAATAAATAATTACTCTGTTTAGCCTATGAATGGGCAATCCGATCCAGTCAGCGCTGTCATTAGAGTGTGATAGCCAAACTTAACCCTTGATTAACCAGCAGCACTATTTGCTATTTATCTTATTCCAATCCCATGCATTTTTACAAGATTTTTTATTTGTTCTATTTTTTATATCTTTGCATTATATATGCAAATGTTTACTCATTAGAAATAATCTTATCTTGTTCATATAATTCAGTGTCACCTATCAACCTGTAAGTTTTGCTGCACAGCAATGAAGATACTCTTTACTAGAGGTATTGTGTCCTTAATAATAATAAGATGGCTATAATTAATTGTAAATCATCCAAAATAAATGCCATGATCATTAGATTTTATAAAGGTGTTACTATATTGATTTTGCAAATGGTGATCAGCAACCAAATATTGATAATATGGAAGTTACTGTCTTTTGCCTTGGCATGACTCCACATTTTTTGCAGACAATACAAAGGCAGAGTGCAGTAACTTCAAAATAGGGGTCAAAAGTCAAGTTTGAGTAAAAAAAAAGTGTATGTAGATAATTGTCATTACTAAAACATCTAAATGCCAGATTTCCAGTGTCCTACCTATAACTAATTTGGCTGGACAACAAAAAATCTTTAAAGTCATTTTTCTCAGTTCCACACTCCAGTGAGTTAAGGTCTTTTGCCTTTGTAGGGCAGAATAGCTGACGACTCATTTTGGCGGTCTTCTCTTAGGAGACAATAACTTTGTTGTGCACTTTGATCTTTGAAACTTTGCATTCACAAACAACTGCATTACGTGTAACGTATTTATTAATTTTTTCAAGCTTTAGAAGTTTTGCATTATACACTACAGCATGTGCTTTCAACAACCTGTTACACATTAAACTGTTACAAATAATGCTGAAACTTATTTGCCCAATGTTAGTAAGACACCTATATATATTTACCATAAACCAAAGGCATTACTTTATAATACATTTGATTAACATTCACAAAAAATGTCTGTAACCAAGCAGATAAAAGTAACCACTGACCATAGTAGGGGAAAAATATTATGGTTGCTCTCTCTCTCTCTGTCTCTGTCTCTGCTTTGTTAAAACATTCTTCAAAACATCATCTTTTGTGTTCAGCGGGAACAAAGAAACTCATACAGGCTTGGAACAACTTTAGGGTGAGTAAATGATAATACACTAGGGGTGTCCATGGTTAACCGATTAACCGTTAAAAATTGTGTAACCGAGTGAAACATTTAGCTCGGTTAAGTGGCGTCAATGACGTGCTTTGAATTTAGTTGTAATATATTTTTGCACCACTAGAGACCGCCAGAGTGCTCCCAGACATTTGTAATATCCACAAGAAGAAGTCATGACCAGCTTTCTAACATGAAGCAGGTAAAGAAAAATACAGAGTGGGAGCACTTTAAAATTGAGAGTGACGGGGCAAAATGCAAGTATTGCAATGCAATGCTTACCGCATTTTTCAGGCTATAAGTCGCTCCGGAGAATAAGTCGCATCAGTCAAAAAATGCGTCATGAAGAGGAAAATAAGTCGCACTGGACTATAAGTCGCATTAGGGCAGAAGCAGAGCGGGAGCCGCGCGCGCTGTACATAACGGATCAGAAGAAAGAAAGTTTGAAGTGAGAAACTTGTGAGGGACTAGCGAAAAGCAGAGGTTACTTTAACGGTAATGAAGAAAACAAAAAAAAGCTAATCGCGGACTGAAAACAAGATGGCCAGAGCTGAAGGAACGAGTCCACAAATGCTTGAACTCTGCCTGGAGAGGCTCAGCCGCGCGAGTCAAACGCTGTGTCTGTGTGAATCGTTCTCGGCTGCATATTTTACTACATGCCCTAATCATGCAGGCGCCCTCACGGCCACTCGCATTGCTCATGAACTGGAGCGCATCTCATCCTAATTTAACGAAACTCAACGTACGCCTCGCAGACATGAAATATATCTTAAGAAAGCTTGAAATGTCTTTTAACAATTTAAAACGAAAAGAAATAGGCTTCTCTATGATTATGTAATCCATGATGTGCATTTCTCTCTATAGGCGCGTTAACTATACGGAGATGGTGGTCGTCAACTTAATAAACTAAAAATAATAACCCTGACGCACACTATGGTTAACCGAGTATTAACCGCTAAGGGCCTCGGTTAACGGTTAATGAAAAACTTGAAAACGTGCAGCCCTATAATACACATTTTCATTTTTGGGTGAACTATCTCTTTAAGTGCAGCACGGCTCCAAGTAACCCCTAAAACAGCTCGTCTGGAGAACCAGGATGTGACATCATGATAAACGTATCAATATTCATCAGACAGTCTGTGGACACAATGAGTGTAGCACTCCGTACACAACAAAAGCAGAGGCATCTTAAACACACTGAGATTATATGAGATTTAGAGCGCTGCTTATGAACGTCAGTGTTAAAATCACTGAACACAAACTCTCTCTCTCAGACACATACACACACACACACACACACACACACACACACACACACACACACACACACACACACACACACAGATGATTGAAGGCAGTGAGGCCAAGTGGCACCTTTATGACTTATGCATTAAATTATTACTCTGACTTTGTGCTTAAGGGAAACCAATATATAATTCAGTTGCACTTTGGAAAAGAAAGTGAGCCAGAAAGAGAGAGAGAACAAACTTTTGTAGCATCTCAAATGAAGCTATAGCTCTGAACGTTAAAACACACACACACACACACACACACACACATTCACTGTTTTGTAAACTTCCCCCCAACAGTCTATACGCTGCTCATGACATGCACACACAGAAGATAAAAGCAGACGGGTCCAGACGACCAGCCAGGCTTCATATTGTTACTTATTCAGGACCAGCAGATATAAATGAATAACACATTGTAGAAGTGGCACACAGAAACATTAACAAAGCAAACAGATGGCACTGTGACAAAGTGGCCCACTCAAAGTACAAACCGCATCCTAATAAACTCATCTAAAGCTGTCTGAACATTATCACCAGATACTGACCGCAAGTACATCACTCCAGACGCAGTTACACAAATATTTACAGTGTAGAGCATTAGGCCGCTTCACACAGAACACGTTTTTGCCGTTAAAATGCGAGATGCAGGTCAGTGCGTCTCGAAAAGGTATAGAAAGGTATTTTACCTTAAAACATCTTTTAACTTAAAAGGGACATTTTGTGCCCCTTTTCACAAGATGTAACAAGGTGTTTCAACTGGAGTCGGACACACGAGACACTCAGGAAGAGGTTGCAACTTTTAGACTGCACGTTTCTGAATGGTCAGTGGACACATTTATGTTAAGTTAGATGTTGTGGACTTGCGTTGATTTAACTCATTGACTAGCATATACCGTCATGTTAATCCATTATTTGTTGTATAGTTCCCAATGGAGCAGTATCAGACTCATATTCTGACTAGAATTGATTATGACCATGTCAGGCTAATCTATACTTGTTCTAGATATGACGTTAGAGCACAAAGACCCATCCATCTAGCCTGACAAGCCAGACCCACATCAAGATGTTTGCTCTGGAAACTCACCATTGACATCTCAATCCGAGGGGCGGATAAACGGTTGTCTTTCAAACTCCCTCTGCACGCGATAGGATATCTACAACCAACCAGAGCAATGAAGGTGAAGCAGAGCTAGTTGAAAGATGAAACTTTCGCCGTATCCGGTCGGCAAAACTCCGAACACATCTTCCCTTCTTAAGAATGACTTCAGTGCAGTTTTTTTCTCAGAGAAAAGCTTAACTCCAAGTCTTCCAGAGTCGCGGCCAAAGCTGATTCGAAAGACCGCCGTTCGCCAGTTTCTGTGTTTACTACTAGTAGCACGCAAGCGCAACTCGGCCATCATTATGTTAAGCCCCGCCCACCGACTCTAGACACGATGGGATCTGCCCAACCACAGTTTGTTTTTTACAGCTCAAAAGGTATTGAGACTTGCTAGATGATACTCGCGGCAGATTAGATTTGCTGTTGCTAGGGTGCGTCTAGATTTCTAGGCTAGCATCCATCAGAAACGACTTCTTTTGAAAATGCATCAGTCATGCATAAAATGATTCACGCAAATCTATAACATTTACCGACATTCTTCGGCACATTTCCTTCAAAAATGAAATTCATCCATGGTGTCCTCAGTGGCTCGGAAGCTAGTAGTCTATGGAGTATTTTCAGCATAATTACTCCAATCTTCAGTGTCACATGACCCTTCAGAGATCATTCTAATATGATGAAACATGTATGCTTTTCATATTGATGAAAACAGTTGCTGGTTAATATTTTGTGGAAAGTCTTTGTCTCCACAAACAATGTCTCCTTTATAACTTTCAATTGGAAAAGAAACACTCTTTTGGTGGCAGTGTGAATGATTAATTATAAGATAGAAAGCAATCTTTTTGTACAAGGTCATACAACTGAATAATGCCATTATAATACTGTACCTCACACTAAAAAGAGCAATAGCATAACCATGTGTTTCTGACACCATACAAATAATCTGAAGTGACCATTCGGTATACTGTACTATGCTATTACTACCCATTTGTATGTTGTACCACCAAATTTTGTGGTTATTTTCTTGTCAGCATGTGTCAGCATATGTCATTGCTGTACAGGCATGACAGTCATTCAAAGCGATTGAAAGAAAATCAGGAAGCCTTTAACAGGAATGCTGTGTTGTATCAGATTCCCACTATTAGCTCTCTGCCTTGCCTGAAAGCATCTGCCACGTTTCAATGACCCCAATCACACTGAAGAGGTGCTCGCTGGGTGATAAACAAAGAGAAATTGTGTGCTGGTGCATCTTTAAGGTGATTACACACACTCAACTCATAAACCATGGTGAACAATGCGCCAGGCACTTAAAAATCATCCTTTAGCAAAGACCTCTAAAATAAATGTCTAACCAATCCTTTAAGGAAACAATCGTGTAAGGACAGGATCTACTTAAAACCTACGGCCCTACACGGACTCCTGTGCTGCCAGACAACAGGAAAGATCCAAATATCAGAGTCCCTTGGCTAACCTTGACACAGGTCAAACACAGGCAAACACTCATTCATCTTTGTAATGAGCAGGAAAGCTGGACGGTGGCAAGCAATTTGAAAGCATGTTCAAACCAATGTGTAGTTCAATGCTGGCTTTCTCCATTATGTTTGCTTTCTTGAGTGTGGTATAAGCAGTAATACACTCACAGAAACAATGTGCTCCAATTTCTGTCCATTTTTTCCAGAAACATCGCCAAATGCTTAGTTTCACCGCCTCAACCTTTAAAGTGATCTTACACATTTTCATGTTACATGACTAGTTGCTGTTAATTGTACACTTTGATTATGTAACTTCTTTGTTGTTGTTGTCTATCTGCAGTTAATTGTTGTACACCTGCTTGTTTATGTGTTATCATGAACAGGCCGATTGTTTTTGTACTACATTGTAAAGCGATCTTGGGTTCCTGAAAGGCGCTATAAAAAATAAACATATTATTATTATTATTATTAGTTTAAACACTTAAGGGACATTTCACACAGAACAACCTATTTAACGGGTGAGTTTTTTAAGCGGTAAGTTTGAAACCAAATTTAGTACCTACTATACAGTATGCAATTTCGGATGCAGCGAATGAATACATGCAACAGTTAGGGACCATTCACACAGAACTCTTTTTTATGGTCACAGGCACAGTGGAATGAAAAAAGCAAGGTCTCTAGACGCGTTTTTGAACTTCTTTTAACTTGAGCACTGCATTTTCAGAATTGCCACCTTATGCACAAGACTCTGCAAAAGACAGCAGATGTAATAGTTAAACAGGTCCGTCTAGTGTGCGTTTGCATAGAAAACCAATGGAAAAGCACTGCAGAAATACAGAAATGGGCCACAAAGTCTGTAAAAACAGGCCAATCATCATTGTACCACCAAATAAAGGGCTTGCATCACTAAACCAACAGTGTCTGACAAAACACCTTGTCAAGGCTGCTGTCACCCACTAACAGGAGTAGGGTCACACTGCGATGGTGTAATGAGCGAAGGATCTAATGGACTGACTGGTGCTGTGATTGACTTCTGCTCTAATGGATCCACTGGCTGCTGAACTCCTTTGTAATGAACTTCAAGCCTAATAAACTTGCAGTCTAACAGAACACACTATTGTGTTGCTCTTGATGAAAAATCAAACAGAGCACTGCAATCGTAGAGAGTGATTGCCTAGTATTTAAAGTGTAGAGGAAGGGGAATGATCGAAAAACATGAAATCAAAATTGACTATTTAACGGACACACCTTCAGGGATGCATGTTAAACCAATATATTAGCCTAATAGCACTGTGTCCAATCAATCCCATTAAACCCTGCCCAGTTCGAAGAGTAACAAATAATACATTCATAAAAAAGCAAAATAACAAAAATAAGGAAATATGAAGAATTATTATTAACATTTTTAAATTCAACAACTAAATATACAGCAGATAAAAAATGAAAGGATAAAAATAAGAAAAAATAAGAATAACTAATAATAATAAATACAATGACTAAATATGTAAAAATAATACAACAGATAAAGGAAGAGGAAATGTAAATAATAATGATAATAATAATGATAATAATAAATCAACTGAGATTAAAAGCTTTTTTATGAGAGTGACCTGGCCAAGAAAGAGGCTACAATAACATAAAAATAAAAAATCAAGGATCACAACAGCAATTTACCAGTTTAGCAGTGCCTAGATTTCTCCAGACATGATGCTTGCCATTCAGGCCAAAGAGTTCAATCTTTGTTTCATCAGACCAGAGAGTTTTGTTACTCCTGGTCTGAGAGTCCTTGCGCCAGATGGCTGTCATGTGCCTTTTACTGAGGAGTGGCTTCTGTCCAGCCGTTCTCTCATACAGGCCTGATAGGTAGAGTGCTGCAGATGGTTGTTCTTCTGGAAGTTTCTCCTCTCTCCACAGAGAAACGCTGAAGCTGGTCAGAGTGACCATTGGGTTCTTGGTCATCTCCCTGACTAAGGCCCTTCTCCCCCGATCGCTCAGTTTGGGCAGCTCTAGGAAGAGTCCTGGTGGTTTCAAACTTTTTCCATCTACAGATGAAATGGATGGAGCCACTGTGCTCATTGGGACCTTCAATGCTGCAGAAATGTTTCTTTACCCTTCCCCACATCTGTGCCCCGACAGAGTCCTGTCTCGGAGGTCTACAGGCAATTCCTTGGACTTCATGGCTTGGTTTGTGCTCTGATCACCCATGTTAACTGTGGGACCTTAAAAAAAGAAGGTGTGTCCTTCCCAAATCATGTCCATTCAACTGAATTTACCACAGGTAAATTTACAATCAAGTTTCGTAACTATCTCAAGGATGATCATTGGAAACAGAAGCAACTGAGCTCAGTTTTGATTGTCATGGCAAAGGCTGTGAATACTTATGTAAATGTGATTTTTCTTCTTTTTTTATTTTATTTTTTTAGTAAATTTGCAAATATTTCAAACAAACTTCTTTCATATTGTCATTATGGGGTACTGTTTGTAGAATTTTGAGGAAAATAATTAATTGATTACATTTTTGGTTTGGGTTGTATTATGGTTTTATGGTCATGGTTTGGTACGGTTCAGTATGTGCCATGTTCAGGACAATAAGGGCATTTGTCAAATAAAAATAAACAAAATAAGAACAAATAATCAAACCATAACTAACAGTACAAGTACATTCAATAGAGCAAATATACATAAATAAACAGTGCTTTTTAGGATTTCCAGGTACAGATTTTGAATAAAGTAATTCAATATAAAATAACATTGCATATTATAATCTTCACTGTATAAATTAAAGAAAATGTTGTCATTATTGAAGTTACAAAAGCTATTGTCTCAAGAGCAGTGAGTGATTTCTAAGTCATGTATTGTTTGATTAACATTAAAAACAGACAGCAGGAAAAATTCCCTATAAGAAATAATGCACCGATTCAGACAAACCATATTATAGATGTGTCATCAGAGTTGAGATGAACCATGGTGAAAGTACGTGCCGAACCATTCCATGAAACAAAATGTGGAAAAAGTAAAACGCTGTGAATTCTTTCTGGATGCACTGTAAATGCGGGTAGTTTCATTAAAAAAATGCATTTTGAACAAAAAGTTGAGAATGGAACGGATTCAGAACGATGATTAAAACACAGATGGAGCAGATTGAGTCCATCAAGTTTCACAGACCTATTCTTACTAGGTCAACATTTCTCACAGTAACAATGGGCAGTATGTCATTTATATGCCGTTTAATGTTTGATGATCATGTTAGCTTACATCTTCCATTGCTTGTTTGTGCTTCTTTGTCATGTTTTTGGTTTTGGAGATTTATTACCATTTCAGCCCCCACTGCATTGGGATTGCCGAAAAATTTAAGTATATTGCCAAAATATACTGTAAACTAGATTGTCAAAGTAGAGTTAAAATCACAAATACGTGCCTACACCCTCTAACCAGATAAACCCATCCAGATATACAGTGAGGGAATCTCTCTGTTTCTACTAGCAAAGATTTATTGATCCAGTCAAGTAATGCAAAGCTTTTTCTGCAGGGCTATCAAACAGAGACAAGCCTCCAGATAACCGAATATACTCCAAACACAAACACACACACACACACACACACACACACACACACACACACACACACACACACACACACACACACACACACACACACACACACACACACACACACACACACACACACACAATCATTCCGACCCTACTTTTGAATGGCAGTGTATATATTACGTGCATTATGTTATTCTGCAAATAGCACAAGGCTAAATTCTCAATGTGCTGATTTAGCTCTGCGTAATCTAATGGTAGTGTGGCATAACCAACGCAGAGCTAATATCTTCAATTGTTAATTGGGATGTAATCAAATCTAATGCAAGCACAGTGGCGCAAGTAAAGTCTAAACACTCATACTGCTAATGAGTTTGTAATTTATGGCCAACATAGAGCGGCTAACACAGTCCTACACATTAAGACAGCTAACAGGGACGTCTGTCTCTCAGTAGGGCGTCTCATGTAATGAGAGTCGAGCCAGCTGTGCCTCCCTCTCAGTTTAGCATCTGTGCCCACAGTGCCGCCCACATGCCAATGCACAGGCTAATGATTAGCAGATTAGTGTACACAGGCAGTAATAAGCAGATATGACGCCAACATCCAGACTATAGCTGAAAACTGCGACCAGTCACGTGAAGGACACCCTTGCAGAAAACTGTTTAAACCAAGCTAATTACGTTCTTTTGGACAGAGAGATAAGCAATACCACACCACCAAACCACTTTACATAGTTTTCACTCTTATATAACGCTTATATTGCTTCTTATAAAACAAATATCACATTTTATTTGTTGTTAACACTTTGCCTAATTAATTAGTTATGGGAAAAATTAACATTAAAATGGATTCATTTAACACACCCTCCCAGTCCCCAGACCTACGCACTTCATGTGATGGAGCCTTTAGAATGCCCCTAAAATTCAAGACATCAGGGAGAAAATGCCCATGTGTCTCATATTTATATCATGATAGTTAAGTGATATCACAGGAATATCAAACGCAATATCACATGAATTATGTTTTGTCCTGAATAGCATGATGTGCAAATATAATATTGATCTTATACAATAGTTTAATAAATAAGAAGTTAATACTGTTATATTTTAGACACAATATTGTCTGCTTTTGCTCAATTTTCCCAACAAAAATATTACCTATTATATAAAGCCGTGTAGTGCTTCGTTTCTGAATGAATCTGCTTTCTGAGTGAATGAATCAGATTAACCAATGATTCAAAGCCCATTCATAAAAAGAGCCATTTACTTAATTCCTGAATGAATCAGCAATTTAATCAAATAAATTAATGACTCAATTACTTTCTTATTTAGACATTTACAGCCACCTACTGGCCATTTTATTTTATTGCTTAGAGTAACATTTAATTGTAAAAAAAAATATTTCCATTAAAAAAAATTTGGTTTTGTTCACCAAAAAAACAAACAAAAATTATTGTCATCATCTTTGAAGCTTAAAAGTTTGTGTAAAAAAATCTGTTGAGTCACATCTTCTCTAAAGCTACTTTTTGTAATGTATATTTGATGCTTTTTTAATTTACCACAACAATGACTTCAAATAATCTAAGCGAAAAAGCTACATTTTATTTATGATTAATTAAATCAACCACACTGTGTAATTAATTAGATTAAAAATGTTGATAGCTTGACAGCCCTAATATATATACACCAATCAGGCATAACATAATGACCACCTTACTAGTATTGTATTTGCTGCCAAAACAGCCCTGACCCGTTGAGGCATGGACTCCACTTGACCTCTGAAGGTGTGCTGTGGTATCTGGCACCAAGATATCAGGTTCACTACTGTTCTTTTCTCAGACCACTTTTGATAGATACTGACCACTGCAGATCGGGAACACCCCACAAGAGCTGCAGTTTTGGAGTCTAGCCATCACATTTTGGCCCCTGTCAAACTCGCTCAAATCCTTAGGCTTACCCATTTTTCCTGCTTCTAACGCATCAGATCTGTAGTAACAAACCCTGCGTCTCAATCAGCTCCCTAGTTCACTAGTCAGGGCATAAGTCAATGGGCTGACTCCCTGATCAGTGCCCTGACAACTGAACTAGGGAGTTTGATTGAGACGCACCCAAAATGTTCACTTGCTGCCTAATATATCCCACCCACTAACAGGTGCCCACTAACGTGATAAAGAGAAAATCAGTATTATTCACTTCACCTGTCAGTGGTCAAAACGTTTGGTATGGCCTGATTGGTGTGTGTGTGTGTGTGTGTGTGTGTGTGTGTGTGTGTGTGTGTGTGTGTGTATATATGTATATATATATATATATATATATATATATATATATATATATATATATATATATATATATATATATATATATATATATGTATATATATATATATATATATATATATATATATATATATATATATATATATGTATATATGTATATATATATACTATATATATATATATATATATATATATATAGTATATAGTATATATATATAGGGCTCGACATTAACGCCTGCCTGGGACAAGTGAATTTCTTGAAGGGACAAGTGAAAGAGAATTTTACTTACCCGAAGGACAAGAGCCTGATTAAAACGCCAATATTTTTTTTTATTAATGAATCACCAAAATGGTAAGAATGATTCTGCATTAATTTAGTGTAAGTGGTGATTGATAATGGATATGGATAATATATAATGTAATGAACTGACGGTAACAACACTCGCATCTCGAGGAGAAAATTAAAACAAATGAGCGCCGCACACAGAGAAATCGCGGTAAACCATCAAAATGTGAAGTTTTTATATTTATAACATACGATAGAGTTAAACAACGTCACACAACCAAATGTGCTGTTTTCCTGAAAATGACACTGACTTCATATGACAGTTCAATAAACAATGAATTAACATTTAGACACTTACATTTTATGCAATATTGAGTGTATTTTTTTTCCATTTCAGCAGCGAAAATAGTTCAAAACAAAGATTCCAAACAACAAAGTTCCAAACAGCAGAACCAAAACGCCTCTCACAGCAACAGCACGTGTTACTGAATAATTCAGTGTTTGAATTAATCAGATGAATTGACCTATTCTTAAACGACAGCCTCATTCTTGCATGAATCAGTCGTTGGAATGAATCGTTTCAATTAATGACTCAATGACTCACCTGCTGCCACCTAATGGTGCATTAGTTTCGTATACTTTTTTTTTTTTTTGTTCAAAAATATAAATCTATTAAAAAAAAAATCTTCAGTGTAAATAATTTAATTTGATTGGTTACAGCCCTATAGTCTTATTTTAATTTAAAGCTACACTGTGTGATATTTTCCCCCATCTAGCGGTGTAAAGGTATATGACCATCCAGTGAATATTAGTTTCTGTTCCTCTCAATTCCGATTTCGTTTTAACTCCTACGGTGGCTGATTTAGTCCAAAATTAACATGGCTTCCAGTTCAACCTTGTTCATGACTGCCATCAAGTGTTAAAACGCGAAAAGCGAAGCTTGAATTTACGGGTATGTCCCTCTTTGGCTAATGTACTTTCAAGATGGAGGGGCAACATGGCGACCAGCATTCGAACCCCTCACCCGTATGTATTTTCAATGGCCTATTATAAACTTATGAAAATACTTTATTACTTGAAAGAAGTAAATATACATTAACGAGCACATATATTTTTGAAGGAACATAGTGTTTTTAGCTAAGAATAAACAAAAAAGTAACACAGTGTAGCTTTAATGTATAGATCAAATTTAAGAATATAATTTGAAACCTGAAGCATAGCCTATATTTAATAAGAATAGGGGGGAAATGCCCTTTACAAAAGGTAAAAATACCACAAATATGCAGATTTAAAATGTTAAAGCTGATTGAACACTGATGAGAATATTGCTTAAGAATAAGTTATATTTACAACACACACAAATCTAACTTTTTTCCGGAAAACCAAATTTTTAGAGACATATAAAATCCGCATTTCTCTAATTTCACCCTGCATCTTGGATTGTATTTCTACTAAACTCATAAAAATGCACTATGGGATTGCCTTATCCACTAAAGAAGCCTTCACGTCAAGGGGGGTTACAATTCTCTGCTTTCAAATTTTAAAATTTTATTCAAAAAATGTAATTTTATTTCTAAGCCATCTTGTCTGGTTACAGCTGTGACAACACCCGACTTGATTTTAGAGCTCCAAGAAAGAAAGGTCATAGTTTAGGGATTAGTTTATACTTGCACTACAATACTGTAGTAGCAAATAAAAATACCTCTAAACTGGCAACTCTCATTTAAAAGCAGGCAGAGACAAATATGATGGGTTGGAGAGCTTTAGCAGAAAGCTTGAGTCTAAGGTTATGTGCATTTGCACCCTAGGGTGATTTTGATCATGATTAATGTGATTCGCCTTTCAATTTTAATTTTCATTAAGGACCTGCTGTCCTCTCCGACTCCTAAATAGCAGCAATGGAATTAATAAAACATATCCTTTGAAATATACAGTGCAGGCCTGCAGCAGGGAATCCAAAATGCCTTTGGAAAGCCGAACAGATTGAAGTGTGTTCTGTGTTCACCAGCCGACCCCCATCGCGAGCCCAGCCCGTGTCATGAGTAGCAACTGGCAAATAATTAGACGGGCTCATTAGAACAGGTGACAGACAGTGGAGATGCACAGGTAAAAAGAATGAGGTGGAGTGAAAGCAAAGCAGTCAGACAGAGAGAGGGGGAGATGTAGAAGAGGAGAAAGAGAGAGAAGCACAATTTATGAGCCGTTAATGGGCTGATAAAGTTTGAAGAGAGAGTGCAGATAAAAAGCAAGGAGAAACAGGTAGTTCGCTTACTTTATTTGTCAAGCTGAAAAATTAGAAAACCAACAACAACAAAAAACTTCTGGTCTGCTGCCGAAACTTTGGTTGAAGGAGTTTTTTGTGAAAAAGCGCTTAAATTTAAGAGCAATTAAAGTCTGTGTTTGATAACAGGTGGTTCCTAGATAGTCACAGATCTTTGAACCCCTTCAAACCCACCCATTAATAAATTATAACAACATTATTTACTGATTTATGCGTTATGTAGCCTAGAAATCTAGACGCACCCTAGTGGCGGCAAATCTAATATGCCGCGAATGTCGTCTAGCAACTCTCAATACCCTTCTGAGCTGTAAACGCCAAACTCTTGCCGGGCCAATCACATCGTGTATAGTCAGTGGGCAGGGCCATAATGACGACGGCCGAGTTGCGTTTGGGTGCTTCTAGTAAACACAGAAACTGGCGAACGGAGGTCTTTCGAATCAGCTTTGACCGCTACTCTGGAAGACTTGGAGTTTGGACAAAGAACGGCACTGAAGTCATTCTTAAAAAGGGAAGATGTGTTCGGAGGATGTCACCGGATACGGCGAATGTTTAATCTATCAACGAGCTCTGCTTCACCTTCATTGCTCTGGTTGGTTGTAGCGCTATCCTATCGCAGAGGGAGTCTGAAAGACAACCGTTTATCCCGCCCCTCGGATTGAGCCCTGTCTATGGTGAGTTTCCAGACCAAACATCTTGATGTGAGTCTGGCTTGTTAGGCTATCGTTTATGCCTTTCAGGTCCTAAAAGGGAGGTTGTCAGATTTAACTAACTTCTAGGGACACACACACACACACACACACACACACATATATTACCTAGGGCTGGGCGATATGGCCTAAATTTCATATCCCGATATAGCTCATTTGATATCCCGATAACGATATAGCAATTTTTCTGTTAATTCAGTTTATGAATAGTCTATACAAAATTGCAATGTGGAAATGCAGTTTGAAATGATATACAAAACAAATAAAGGTAGTATGGACTACATTTTTATTTTATTTAGAACCTTTTTTTAAAGCAAGACTGTTGGTAAAGTTAACACCTGCCTAGGGATGTTAACCGATGAACGTTTGACCGATGGTTGACTGTATCAACGTTAACCGATCAAAGTTGTCTGTTAAAATAAATAAAAAAGTGATCTCTAAATTAGTCTATTATAGACAGTGGACTAAAGGCTACTACAGTTGGCCGTCTCATTCCAAAATCTTTTTGTGTGATTGAACATATCCCTCGCACTCAATTTTTCATAACTCGCCTGTTTGTACTTAATAAACCAATAAAAACATTTGGCGCGAGGTCACAGCGTTTGGGTTTGCGCGCTCACAAGGTTTGCAAAAAGTAAACACTCGAGGTTAGAGCCAGGGCAGACGACAGTATGAAGCGTGCATTTCGCTTAAGATGGGCTTACATTTGGAAATATATTACATCTTCATTTCAGTGGTAACACATAAGGTGTTGATCGTCTTTCTTTTTTATTGTTAGCACTACCTCGAACTAAAGCGGCATCTCTTCGGAGCTGTCATTTTCTTAAATTAGCCGCGGCAATGTTTCAAATGAGCTTCTAACGCTGGACAAACGCCTTTATTTTCAACGCGATCACCTTGTACCCAAACCATTTCGAAACTAAGGAGCCATTTGTCCTCTGATTACAAACAAGCTCCTCTGCGGCGCGTTTGTGGGACTCGTGTTTTGCGCTGTGGGGGATTTAAAAAAAGTGACGTGAGTGGAAGGGAGGCGGCAGCGCGTGTGTGTGTGAGTGAGAGAGCGAGAGAGAGACAGAGGGAGCGCGGCTCGCGGCTGTTATTTCAAATAGCGCAGCATATTTTAAACTAATCGGTTAACCGGTTTCAACCGGCTAATGAGGCTCGGTGGTCAGTCAAGAAAATGTTTAGTTTTCGCCATCCCTACACCTGCCATTAAAATATTTCAATATATGGCTATAGTGTGCCACGCGTAAAAGCCTGTTGCAGCGTCTGTGTCTGAAGTTTGTTTTGAGCGCTTATACCACTATTCTGGCATAATTACTCTGAGAATTACCCTGGTCTGAACCGCGTCTACTACCGTCTTCCTCCATGTTTGTTTATGTATTGCAGCGTGCATGGGCATGCCGTGGCGTGAGGTGCATCTTGACGTAAAATTCTGCCATAAACGCCTTATCGTGGCGTAAGCGATAGAGCCTTATATAAAACGATAGACATTTTCTATCGTCCAGACGATATATTTCGTCATATCGCCCAGCCCTAATATTACCCTGTGCAAACCAACACATTTCTAGAAGGCCCTGCTCAAAAACTGTTGTCAACTGTCTGTTGTCTAATTAAAAAGCATGCTTGGTGAGATTTAGTGGCTAATTTAACTTTTCTGTTATTTTTTTATTAAAAAAATTTAGTGGCTAGATTTTTAACTCTTTTCCTGCCAGTGATGTAAATTTGCATCATTTGTGAGAAAACGCTTCCCTGCTAATGAAGGAATATTCCAGCTTTCCGTGTTTTCATGGTCATATGGTAAGGGGCGCTATTACTCATCTTCTGAAAGAGAGCAGAATCTCCTGAGCAAACCCAAGCGAAGAAAAAGCACAAACAAGCGATATCATATTTAAGCAGATGCATATGTAAAATAACAAGTGATGGGCAGAGCGAGGCATTGAAACAGTTATTATAATTTTTTATTATATATTACGGTTAAAGTTTTGTTATATCGTATTGTGTATAGGCTTCGAATCAATCCAACACCCGTCTCCACGACAGTGTAAATGCAACAAAAACCCAGACCAAACATGCATAAAAACAAAGTTTACAAATCTATTGCAAATGTTTTAGGGAAAGTAAAATGCAAGTATGAAAGTATGCACTTTCAAATTCAATTAACTAATCATCTAATAAAATTATATATTAACATTAACTGTAAAATATTATAATATTAACTGTATTATGTTCTTTTATCAATTGTCAGGGCTTTTTTTTGTGTTTCATGGATAGCTCAGCTAAACAGGCTACTATTAACTAAATATTAATCACCATAATTCATTTTAATTTTACTAATGTCTAATTAAAACATCTACAAATGTATAAAACTGATCAGAGATCAGGCAAAACCCCAAGACACTTGTTGAATATGGTTCTCAGTGGCTGCTAGTGGTTCACAGAGATCATCGCCCCCAGCGGTGAACCATTGACAAAATAAGTGTTTCGAAATGTTCAAAACCAAAACCAAATCAAAACCTTATTTACTGATATTGACTTTGGTGGTTTGATACACACTCCCAAACCAATTGATTAGAAACAAAGATTTGATACATCTGAAATTGCCATCACTAATGTAACACAATCATTAACATTAAACAGCATTTCAATCAAATATGATATAATACAGCATATAAATCAAATATAAATATAATGGCATATAATGTTGCTGAATGAAATGTCGACCCAGGACGAGCTATAGGACTCCACACAATATTCTTGGGGCCATGACATTTTTGTATTGCATTTTGGCGGTGACTGACAACTTTTTTTTTAAACCACTAGCAGGGAAAGAGTTAAGACCTTCTTTTGGTAGCTTTCCAAGTAGTTGTTCACACAGGACATGCTCTTGCATTAAAAAGCAGATAAACACAGTGCAGACATATGTAACACAACATCTCAAAGAACATTTTTGTAAGTTGAACTTAATTTAACCTGACATGGTGTCTTAAAAAGTGGCAACAGTCATGCCCACTTAGCAAATGTTGCCATAAAACTACAATGAAAGTGTAGTGTAGACGGATGATAGAACGTGTCCTGTGTGAAAGGCCCCTGAGGCAGTGTCACATGTTTCCTTAACATAGAAGACTTTTCCATAATGCATTGTGACGAGTGGAAAGAAAATTGCGTAGCATATATAAAATGTTAATCTAATTCCAAATTGACTATTCTACCTAATGTTTGTGTGTGAAGTGTGCTATCTTAGAATTACTACTGTGACTGTTTTACTACTTATTACAACTAAATGATGTGTTTGAACAGCTTAAATACACCTGGATACTACACATACAGAGACACACACACACACACACACACAAGGCTGACTTGGAGCAAAGAGAATAGACAGATGTCACTTTGAAACAAACCTTAATGTTTTAACAGTCTCGATAAATAAGTAATGGATGTGTGGATGACATCACCTCTCTCTCTCTCTCTCTCTCTCTCTCTGACTGTCTGTGTCCTTCACTGTCTTTGGCCTTCTGCTGAATGCTACTCATAAAGAACTGTACTTTTCTTGACAGATTCAGCCCAATGCTGTGATAGAAGAGAACAATTTTCAAGACAAAGCACATTCCAGTTAGAAGCTGAAGTATATGCATGTGTGTATGCACACACACAGATTTCTTTAGGGAAACAACATCATCAAACTTCCAACCTGTCATATCAAGAGACCACTCTCCACTATCCAATCAATTCTCCATCATTAAAACAGCAAAGTAGCCACGTGAATAGGTTTCAAATTAGATAATTCAAATGTTTTTGTCTTTCTGAGATGGTGGGAATTCAAACTCTGGTTAAAGGCTCACCAATATGCTTTCCGTTCATGTTGTAGTAGAAGGAGACACAGTAGGGGGTTCTGGTGGTCCCCGTTGGTCCTCGCGCTGCCGTCACATTGTACAGTGGAGACAGCAGACGAGCTCGGTCCCCGGCCTGACGCGGCCGTGACGTCTCAATGTACATGTAGTAACCTTTATTGTTGAAGGAAAGTACAAAACACATGGTAAGGGTTTTTCAAAGAGGGCAGGAGATTCTTTTTTAAATTAAACAAAATGAAATCCATAATTGCTATAATAGTTGGTTAGAAAAAAAAACTTTTGGAGTGTGTTGGTGGATGATATATTGGTGTGTGTTTTTTTTACCTTCTTTTGTCCCACTCCTGTCTGTATCAGGCCCTGTATTAACCGACCGCTTGGGATTCTGGGTGAGATGGTTCTGTCTGGTCCAGTCAAACACATCGCTGCGGTCTTGAGTGAACCCACATATCCTAATATCCTCAAATCCACACACATGATCTAAACACAAACACATGAGACGGAATTGAGGTCCATCCTGCTAGTTCATTGGCATTAACTGCATGGAATGATTCAAGTTGAAAGCTCATAAATATGTTATAGCACAATTTATAAGCATCGATTCAAGGGGTGCCATTAGTGAAAACTGTATACTTCTCAGTCCTTTTTCTTATTCGGGTCAAATACTGTCCCATATGAAGCATTACAAATGGAAATGCACATGGGAATATAAGTGCAATATACATCAGAAAGACTCTGAATCTGACTGTCCACTATAGTAGCACAAGAATGCAGCTTAGCATACATCATTGAATCGAATTAGACCATTAGTATTGCGCTCAAAAATGACCAAAGACTTTATTTTTTCAAAGATAATATTTGTCCTATTTAAAACTCTTCTGTAGTTACATTGTGTACTAAGACCAACAGAAAATGAAATGTTGCAATTTTTAGAACGATATAGATAGGAACTATTTTCTCATTCCTGCGCAGTAATTCAGAGCTTTGCTGCCGTATCATGGGTGTAGCAGCGCAATGATATTATGCAGCGCCTGAAAGTAGTCCTTAGATAGGTAACTTCCAATGTGACCGGTACTAAGTTTGTGTAGTTGCAGAGAATGCCTTTTTAGGGCAGTAAATCTGTGATTATTACTCAGGAATGAGAAAATAGTTCCTAGTCATATCGGCCTAAAAACGTTTCATTTTTCGTTGGTCTTGGTACATAGTGTAACTATAGAAGAGTCAAGTTTTAAATAGGAAAATATTGAAAGTCTTTAGTCATTTTTATGAGAGCAATGCTAATGGTCTAACCCGATTCAATGATGTATGCCAAGCTATGCTAAAAGTGCTACCGGCAGATAGAGAGATCAACTAAATGGATTCAAAAACGGTAAAACTTAACTGTTTAACTCCAAGTGACTTGGAAAATAAGCCTATTTTCAAAAAGAAGTGGTGTTCCTTTAAGCATTCGCACCCGTGTTTGCGTACTTGCATAAAGTATGTTCCTTGTCTAATGCTGATGAGCAAATCTAAAGTGAAGGTCTGTAGATTTTAATATAAGGAGGCCTCTCGACAGGTTGCTCTAGAGTACTGAAGTACTCTCGGCATATTGCCGTGTTCACAGCGATTACCCTCTTTCAACAAACACAGAATACAGAATACTGTACTTAGTCACCCAGAACGTCTCCATTCACACAAGGCTGATTAACTCATTTTCCATGTGTGAGAGAAGAAAGAGCGAAAGAATGGAGAAGAATGCAGGATTTCCGTGTTGTGGTTTGAAATCACCATTCTCTCCCCTCCACAAGCATCCCTCTCTTCAATTTACTCTGCTGATCTCCAGTCTGTTTTAATTTATGTTTTTTCTTTTTTTTTTTCTTCTTTGTACCTCTCTGGCAAAGCTCTGTGCTTATGCTGCCAGGAGAACTGTGTTGAATTTAATTGGGAAGAACTGAAAGGCAGGGCAAGCGCGAGATGGGAGGACGGTTTAGAGGAGAGAGAAAGACAACACGCACAAAAGCATCATGGAAAGAAAAGTTTAAAAAACCGTCTTACCTGAAGGTCTTGGATAAGTGTAGGCTGCAAGAGAAAAGAAATTAAGATGAAAAGATTTAAGATTAAAATAGGTATACAATCAGGGCTTGACATTAACACCCACCAACTTGCCAAACGCGGGTGGATTTCAGCAGCAGAACATAATGCAGTCACTCCTACTAGCCACTTAGGACGGGTTAAATGTTATATATATATTATATATAAGCTATACATTTTTCAGTTGTAGTCTTTTAAACATATCGATACTGAAATAATGCTTTCAAGAGTAATTTTCTGCAGAATAGACACACAGTACCTGCTGCGCTTTTTCGTTCTCTCATGATCTCGCGAGTTGACACACCCGCCTCCCCTCACTCACTCATTTCATTTGCTCTGGATGAATAGTGTTGGTGTTACAGGGCTTGAATTGCAGCATGGGATTGTGTGTAACACTTATTCTCGCACATTTTGTACTCAAACTTAAAGTGCTTGCAAGTTACACACAGCCTCTTCCTACAAATTTGAGTTTTTTGTTAAATTGACTTTTTCATTGCATATACTGTATATTGTGCTTAAACAGTCAAATACACACAGAATAATGTCAAAAAACACCTGTCTTGGCGAGTATTCACATATAGGTTATGTTTTAAGTGAATGTAAACAGTATAATGGATCCGTGTGTCAGGTCTTATTACAGCAGCCGAATAAAATTATGGGCAAATTATGAGATGACATTAAAATATCTATATGCCATATTTAACCCCTATATCGATATCAAAATTGTTGCCAATGAAAATGCTGAGTGGCTAGTAAGATAACCACTAGTGGAAAACCACTAGCCACAGTGGTTAGTGAGCAAATAAAGCCCTGTATGTGCGCATCACACAAGGCTGGATAATATAACTACAAAAACACTACCTAAAAACACTATATTTTTCAGCCTGTTATTAACTGTTTATATACATTATATTTTACAATATTTGTATATTAGCTCTGAAATTATTATTTTACTATTTTTAAAGGATTAGTAAAATAATTAGATTAGATTCAAATGTTTGAAGCACGTAATAAAATGTGTAAAAAAAGTCAATGAACAAGATATTTTTTAATATAGAGAACAAAATGTCCTGTAGCAATAAATAGCATAATTAACAATTAATTAAAAATAACAAAATTAATAAATTAAAAAATAACAAAAAATGTATTTATAATATGTACAAATGTTTTACCAAAAATTATAATACAATATAAAATAAAAATAATATAAAAAATATTTAAAAGTAATAGCAGTAAATAAATAAATACGTACCAAACATTTTAATATAATGTAAAATATACATTTTACATTAATAAAATTATGATGTATTAATTATAGCAGCACTAACAAAATATAATACAAATAATTAAAAAGTAATAAAACAAAAACAACATACACAGTGTATACTTGATCAATCAATTTAAAGGATTTTAGTGTGTGTGTGTGTCCTTGTTTATATTACATTGTGGGAACCAAATGTCCCCATAAGGATAGTAAAACCTGAGATCACCTACATTATGGGAACCAGCCAGCGGTCCCCACTTTTCAAAAGTCTTATAAATCACACAGGATGAGTTTTTTTGAGAAAGTAAAAATGCAGATTGTTTCCTGTGATGGGTAGGTTTAGGGGCAGCGGCAGTGTAGGGGGATAGACTGTACAGTTTGTACGGTATAAAAACCATTGCGTCTATGTAGAGTCCCCACAAAGATATTGAACCAAACGTGTGTGTGTGTGTGTGTGTGTGTGTGTGTGTGTGTGTGTGTGTGTGTGTGTGTGTGTGTGTGTGTGAGAGAACACAGAAAAAGGGTTTGATGTCTTCCAGCAGTCCATTTATTCTGGAGGTTGGCCATTTTTTGGTCTGGTGAGAGCAAGTGCTGAGATCGGGACTTGAAGATTGAAAGACTATCCAATGGGATTAGATTCTATCAGCCTTTACTGAGATTCAGACTCAGCTCTCGCACCGAAACGGCTGCTGTTCTGTAGCCATCAGCAAACTCAACACACAATGGCTGCCATACTTTTGACATCTCGATTTAACATAATCCCGAAAGCGAAACCTCACATTTGAAATGCATGACCTCTGTTGATGGGAATCATGGGGAATTGAACAATTCTGGTTTGGATTCCCAGCTATGCTTTGTGCTTGCTCACATGAAAAGTTATATTAAAAATTAAACAGAATTGTTTTATTTCCTACCTGAATGTAAAATTAGAAGTTTCATAATATTCCAGTGAGTATGAAATATATTGCAGTAATGCAGATCTCGGTGCATTTTAACTTTAAGATCAAAATAAATAGATATGAGGAGTTATACACATTTGATACAATTACAAAATGACTTGCATAACGTCAGGTGACTTACGCTCGGAGTACTGGATGGTGCGTGTGACTGTGTTTCCGGTGCCATAGTTCGTTATGGGAGTGAGGCTGACCTCATACGACAGAGGAATACGCAAGTCTGTCAGCGTGTAGGACATCAGCACACCTTTCACTGGCTCTTTTGTGGTGATCTGCTTGGACAAAACCGTCTGTCGGTTCTGCAAAGAGAGAAAAAGGGCTTAATAATATTCAATGGTTATTAAAGGGTTACTTCAGCGATTAGCATATGGCTTTGTATCAGTAGAAACCCTGGAGTATAATTAAATGATTGTGCTTCCCCCCCTCATATCCCCCTGAGACGAGAGATTTATGCATTTTATTTCTGGAAAAATTCCTCCCGTGACGCAAATTGACGATATTTGCATCATCTTTGGAATGTTTGGCCAGAGGCTAAAGACTACAGCCAGCAGAGGGAGCTATTTCCACGTTTTCAACCCACACATGCGGGATGGAGATCACACTTACAGCACAGGTCGCAGCTACAGGCATTAATTTAAACGGATGCAAAGCAATGTAAGTCTTTTAACTTCTCAAATTAATTTATATGAAAGTTAAGCTTCCAAAGTCATGAACTGAAACGCGCCAGACTGAAAACGCGTTGTGAATGTATGCCGCGAATGTGGTCGCGATTACCTCAGCTCTCATCACGAGAGCTCATTAGCTCATTTATGACGTTAAATGTAATCTGACTCCTGCAGCGTTAGTCCTGTGAGACTCAGACGGCAACTCGATCGTTCTATTGAACAGACACGTTCAGTATTTAATTGTAGTGTCTGTTCTCTAACTCAAACTCAGTCACAGTAATCCAGTTGGTGGCTTTGGGAATGGCCTCACAGGGCAGCGAAGCATTCTGAGAATTGTAGTCTTTCATCCCCATGAGACAAAAATACATTTTCGGTCTTTTCTCAGTCTAGAAGGCACCAAATTCAAAAATAATTTCACATTTCAACTACAATAAGGACCCAGTTTAAATACCAACCCGATCACACATAAATGCGTATAAATAATACGAGTGTGCAATGTCGTGGAATGTATCCGCCAAAACTCATTTTGGCGTGCATATGATACGCTGTTTACACGCGAAAAACAGCATATCATATACACGCCAAAATGAGTTTTGGCGGATACATTCCACGACATTGCACACTTACATTTATATGCATTTTTCGTGAGATCCGGCTGTTAAATACAGATTCATCTTTCCAGTGCTGAAGTACCCCTTTAAGTACTA
The DNA here is from genome assembly GCF_024679245.1 of Pseudorasbora parva. Classification (NCBI taxonomy): domain Eukaryota; kingdom Metazoa; phylum Chordata; class Actinopteri; order Cypriniformes; family Gobionidae; genus Pseudorasbora; species Pseudorasbora parva. The sequence continues at coordinate 7,250,652 of NC_090188.1, read as the reverse complement.
TACCTTTTTTAACATATAAAATCATACACTACAGTTCAAAATGTTGGGGTTAGTAAGACTTTTTAATGTCTTTTTAAGGAATCACATATGCTCACCAAGGCTGCATTCATTTGAAGAATTTTTTTGTGCATGCGTCTGTGAAATGTAACAATTTAACATTCTCTTATTTCCCAAAAATATGTACGTTTTTTTTTTTTTTTTTTTTTGCATCATTACATCATTACTTAGTCACAAGATCCTACAGAAATGATGATTTGATGCTCAAGAGACCCTGATTGTTTTTAAATAATCTGATGAAAATTCAATACTGTAAAAAAATAAAAAATAATTCAGGTCTCCAATTGAAAATCTTCAAGTGAATGATCACATCTAAATTTTTCAGTTGGCCGAATTTAATTTCTGTTAATTAAATTGCATCAATTCATAGAATTTCATGTGATCAGTCACTTGAAGATTTTCAATTGGAGCCATTTTTTTTACAGTGTACATATAGCATTATAAATGTATTTTCTGTCACATCTGTGCATCATTGTTGAATTACTAAGATCTTATTGACCTGAATGGTAGTGCATATAACCATTATATGCATATGCATACACCGTTGTCAAATATAGCACTATTATTATTTCCGTTTTTGTTTTGTTTTTACAATCACTCAACAATAATTAAATGCAAATAGTCATGTGTCTTATAAGTAGAGCAGGCATTATTTTGGATCGTAACTATTTAATGAAAAAGCAGTAAAAGTAGAGGGGAAGAGGAAGATAAAAAGCTCCAAAGTCAATGACTGCAGCAGACACTCACTCATCTGACCATTTGACTTTTTACTTTCATAAGCATTTTCACTTTTAGTGAGGACAGAACATGTACGCTGGAAACTTGTTGTGTCACATACAGTGTTGTATATCTCTAACCTCCACAAAACCACAGAAAGGCCCTCAGTGCAATGATTTGCTGAGTGCAAGGTCAGCTGGTATCCAGCTACCCTGCTGTAAGAAGCTTTAGAAGTCTTTCCTCAGGCACAACAGTAGTGCTGACTAAGAACACTTGCTGAAACAGATCAACTTGTCATTCGCTACTTTGAGGTACTTGGGCTTTCCCATGGGACATCTCACAACGCCTCTGAATGCTGCTGGGTTTGAGACATTTCTAAAGAAGTTTTAGTGAAACAATAGCACTTTTTGTGTGCCTGTTTTTTTGCTTAAGCTTTGTGATTTTCCCTTTAAATGTATTTATTCACTTTGCAAAAAGGCATTTACTGTTGCAGGTGTGTAATACAAATTCAAACATTAGGAGCCCTATTATACAAGTGTTTTTAGCCCGACACAGTTGTCATTTTCACATCCTGTGCCGCGCTGTTTAAATAGCATATGCACTGCTGTCCATCTGTTCACCCATGGGCGTTCTGGGCTAAAAACAAGGTGCATTGTTTGCATGTTGCTATTTTGAGAAACTTAAACCGACCAACAAAAACCTTTGCGCTATTGACTAGCAAAGTCAATAGCGCAGTATTGTTTGTATTATTTGAAAGGCGCGCTAGTAATACGCACCTATAAGCGGGAGCACAACACACGCACACTTTGCTTATTACACACACAGGGGCCCACAGTAGCACACAAACATGCCAAATATTAAAAATAAAATGGTTTCTCTCTGGAGCAGTGTTCTGTCTTTCCACTCGCAAATTCCGCCATGTAAATAGCGAATCCGCTATGGTGCAAGCGCAACTGGCTTTTAAAGGGAATGGGAGATGAGACTGGTTTATTGCCAATACACCCAAAACACACCCATGATGAGTCAGGGTGTAAGAGACTAGGGACAACCCTTTTAGACCATGCGTCAGGCATGCTAACCGTTTTTTCCCGTCATTAAACTAGCAAAAGTGGATTCAGACTTGTGGCATGTGCTTAGATTGTTAAAATAGGGACCTATCAGTTAATGCAATGCAAACTCTTGAACCAAAAATATATTGGAAAAATTTAAATATTTTATGTAGATTCTGAAGGACAGTATTTAATGAAAAAATATGATATTTAAACAAAATATCCTTCCTGTTCAAAAGTTAACCCCCCAACTCCCAATGCATCACGTTTATTTCTGGAGCATCCGTGAATGTTTGCAGATTTTGTAACAGTTGTGTATGCATCCCTCAGTTCTCCTCGGTGTGAAAAGATGGATGGTACTAAATAAATAATAAAATACATTTTGTATGATCCCATCATTTTGTATGATACATTTTGTTTTGATTTAGTTAATAATAAACTAATTGCTGATTTTGGAAGGTGTATGTAAACTTTTGACCACGACTGCTTGGTCAAAAATATGAGGACATAAGTAAGGAAAATGTACCTAATATAAAAGTGAATCCATTTCAAAACCTAAAAATTTAGCAATATATTTTGGTCATTTTTGTATATTATAAAATAGATTTAAAAACATATCTGAAAATATAATTTTTAAACATAAGGCAGGACTTGGCATATTGAGTTATGATTTCTTCAATCAAACAGTCTGCAGTTCCATTTCGTGCCACAAAAACTATTAGCTGTATCTTATTAGATGAAATAAATGAGCACTGAGCTGTTCCAGGTCAGCTCTCTCTCCCAGAGGATGAGTGGTAATCACAGGGCCGACGGCACTGCACCAGCCAAGGCTTTTTTCCATGTGGAATTATGGGAAACATGGCAGCAGTCCCATGGAGTCCCAGCAGTCCCATGGAAACAGTGCACAATGGAATGAGAAATTATCTTCAGCTCCGCATGGAGACCCAGGCAGAAGGTAAACCCGCCGGCATTCCCTCCAAACGCGACACACATAAATAAGTGTGTGAGAAGCTTCTTATTCATCCTTTGTTCCCCCTTTTCCAGGTAGGAAGTAGAAGCATAGCTGTGATGTTAACCTGGCGAGTGAGGTCAAACACATTTGTTATCTGTCTAATTAAGTGCCACCGTAAACCTGTTACTGGGCCATTCACCACGGCAACATGGAGTGGTGTGCTGCCACGTCGAACACTAAACCCACTTGAGCCTACACAATGCATGCCAAGACTTAACAGCCGTATCTAACACACGTTCACACACACAAACGTGTGCCTTGTAAAAGTCACAGATAAATTGTCTCTGCTTGGCTGCTCTTCTCTGTTAACAGGAATTTTCTGTGTATCTCCCTTCATCTAAATTACCACACACATAAACACACACACACACACACACACACACGCACGCACGCACGCACGCACGCACGCACGCACGCACGCACGCACGCACGCACGCACGCACGCACGCACGCACGCACAGGGAAGTCGTTTTCTCCAAGGAAGGAAGTAAGGGTGGCAGTGCTTAACACAAGATGAGAGAATAACTGATATTAAATCATATTTGATGCAAAAATACAGGTAAAAAGTCATATGACGGGGACTGATTATCCTGTTGATTAAACATCCTCCAATCATGTTCGCATCAATCCACAAAATTACTAACTTTACAATGACTATATTTACTAACTTACAGTAACACTCAGTGAGCATTTATTCTAATTAAGTTCGAATCAAAAGGACTGAAACATTATTTACATTTTTTTATCTCAGCTAATTAAATGAAATGCCTACCATAATTACCATAATGGAGATTTAGGATGTGTTCACACTTGCAGTTCGCTTGGTTCATTTGGTCTAGATCCAAAAAACAAAACAAAACAAAAACCTTTAGTCTTGGTCCGCTTGGCATTCACATTGGCATTTTAACACTGAACCCAAAGCCATAGAGATATGTTTGCAACCTGATTTTGTGACAGAACTTACCGGACATCCAAAACTATGCTGTGTGCTGGGTTAACTGCAAATGATGGTATTCTGACCAGCTGAGAACTCGTGAAGAGCTTATAAAATGTGTAAAGGAGTCAAAAGAAATCCCTCCGTCACACACACAAACCCAGATCTGCTGTGAGGAGACGTGTTGGGCAACGTCACGACTATGAAGAGAAAAAACAGGCATGCTGGAGCATTCAGTCCTTTTTAGGCCTTCCTGTTTTGGATCATTTACATGTCTTTGGACAGTGTTGTGTTCATATTTAATTCGAAGACGCAATCGCACCAGGGTCTAATCGAATCAAACATGTTAAGTGTGAACACACCCTTAGTCATAGGGCCCTATCTTACACCCAGCAAAATATAACACCAGGTGTGACTTAAGTGTGTTTTTTACTAGTTTCAGCCCAACGCAGTTATCATTTTCATGTCCAGTGCCACAGTGTTTAAAGAAGCCCCCGAGACCCGTATATTTTAAATGATCGGTCGGATTTGGTTTGGGTCCCAATCTATTACTTCGGGTCCCGGGTCTGATTAACATTAAAGATTAACATTAAAACAAGGTGTGTTCAGGCACATTTTTGGTGCATTGCTATTTTGAGTAACTGAAAACAACTGTGTCATTGACCAACAAAAACCTGGTCAAAAGTGTGTTTTGTGTCATGTAAAGGGCACGATAGTAATATGCACCTATAGGTGGGTCCACAACGCACATACACTCTGCTTATTACACACACAGGGACTCACAGCATCACACAAACATTTTAAAATATTAAAAATAAAAGGATTCCTCTTTGGAGAAGTGTTAAGTCATTCCGCTCGCAAATTCCGCCATGTAAACAGCGAATCCGCCATGGTGCAAGCGCAGCTGGCTTTTTTCATCTGGCACGCCGACCATATAACCCGTCATTAGCAAAAGTGGATTCGGACGTGCCCTAAGTGCAATTATTACATGGTGAAATACTTGATTCTGATTGGTAAAGCACACATTCCAGCTGTATGTTATTCCCAGATAACCACTGCCAAAACTGAATAACACACCGCTCATCCGGGTACTATGAGTTATCTTGACCGGTACTACTTCAATGCTTAACGTTTCACTCCGCTGTCGTCGACTGTCTGGTGCCATCGTGTGACTGAAACACTTAACCACCACAGGTTACAATGGAATAAGACTTCAAGGTGTTTAACTCATGATTTAATCACCCTCACCCACATTTTTCTTACATAAACACAGCGATTCGCTTCAGAAGCCTCCAGAGCCGTGTGGAGCATGTTATTTGACAGACAGATGCATTTTGATATGGATTTCAAAAGCAGAGCTACAACTAATGCCAAAGCTTGGATTAGCCAGGACTATTTAAATATGACTTTGATTTTATTCATCTGAAAGAAGAATACATACACCTAGATGACGTGAGGGTGAGTGAATCATGGGCTAATTTTAATTTATGCGTGAACTATGCCTTTTTAGCATTAATTAAAACATATATGGTAAAAACAAAACAAATATAAAGACTTAAAGAAGTTTGGAACTGTTTTTCTTCACGGAAGCTATGTGCAAGAGCTAATAAAATACATAAACTCAAGGCAATATTTTGTGTCTAATTTGCTTGAGACAAGTAAATGTTAGACATGTAATAAGCGGGTTAATGTACACCCAGCCGGTTGTCATCGCAGAATCAACTCTGACAGAGTGATGCAAGACACCTCTGCTTCACGTCGGGATCCTGATCACTCTGTCGGGGTTTATTCTGCGATAACAACCGGCTGGGTGTACATTAACCCTTACTTAATGATATATTTTTTCTTTATTACAACTTCATTCTTTCAAGCAAACGTATGTGTATAAACTAAATTGAGATTAATCCTTAAAGCTAATAAAGTTATTCAGCACAATTTAGCCACATTTTTTCACGGTTATATTTCACAATATTAGTGAGGACATTTAGCCCTTATATGAATAGCTAAACCTGCACACACACCCCTGTGTTTTCTACATCCCACAATCTTTCACCTCAGAATGTCTTTTTTCATTCAGTTATTTGTTCTTCTCTGTTTGTTCCCATAGACCAGGTAATGCATCAGTACTTCCTGTCATCGACATCAGTCACACATCTATTACAAGACACCAGGGGCTACTGCAACTTATTTTATATATATTTCCCCTCATAATTTACTACTACTACTACTACTATAAATAAGAAATGCGTGCCAACAACACCAGTATCATTACATTGAGAAAGACCTGGTCATAACAAACTATAGTGTCACTGCATGTCGTGGGGTGAAAGGTCAGACATAATTTGGTTTGTCACATTTTGACCTGCAGCAAGCCTGTGGTGGCATGTTGAGTAAATATAAACCTCACCCCGTCTCTCATTCTCTCCTATCAACTGTAATCTCCCTCTAAAGACGCCACGGGGGACAGATAAATCTGTCTGAAGAGCAAACATTTGATATCTGAAATGCATTTGAAAGATAAAGACAGATGTGTGTGTGCGTGCTTGTATTCGTATTATGTCAGAAGGGTGAATTTCAAAAAATGTAATTACTATATTAATTTAACTTCTTTTATAACATTTATGAAGGGAACTGTTTTTTTTTTTTTTCAAAACACAGTTGTTCAAACGTGTTTTTTGGTTTTGTTTTGTTTTTTAAAGAAAAAGTACATTCTTGACAGGAACTATTTACATGGCTATACACATATCATAAAAAATATGTTGTCTATATGTGTGAATTAACTGTGGACAGTGGAAAAATAATTAATCACACATTTTTCTGTAATTAATTGTGATTGATCACACCTAACATTAGTTTTATATATATATATATATATATATATATATATATATATATATATATATATATATATATATATATATATATATATATATATATATATATATATATATAAACAGGACTCAGGGTACTTCAGCGCTGGGAAGATGAATCTGTATTCAAACTGGGTCATCAATGTAGTAGAAATGTTAAATTATTTTTGAATTTGGTGATTTCTAGACTGAGAAAAGGCGGAAAATTTATTTTTGTCTCATGGGGATGAAAGACTTCAATTCCCAGAAAGCTTTGCTGCCCTGTGAGGCCATTCCCAAACCTACTGGATTACTGTGACTGAGTTGGAGAAGACACTACAATTAAAAACTGAACGTGTCTGTTTAATATAATGAGTGAGTCACCGCGCGAGTATCACAGCACTGAGCACTAACTGCAGGAGTGAGATAAATGAGCTGAATGAGCTCTCCTGATGAGAGCTGAGGTAATCGCGACTACATCGCGGCATACATTCACAACGCGAGTTCAGTCTGGCGCGTTTCAGTTCATGCCTTTGCAAGCTTAACTTTCATAGAAATTAATTTGAGAAGTTAAAAGACTTACCATTGCTCACCATAGCTCCGTTTAAATGAGTGCCTGTAGCTGCGAGCTGAGCTCTGAGTGTGATCTCCATCCCCCATGTGCGAGTTCAAAACATGCGGAAATGGCTCCCTCTGCTGGCTGTAGTCTTTAGCCTTTGCCCAAACATTCCTGCTAGGATGCAAATATCGTCAATTTGCGTCATAGGAGGAATTTTTCCAGAAATAAAATGCATAAATCTCTTGTCTCAGGGGGATATGAGGGGGGAAAGCACAATCATTTGATTATACTCCAGGGTTTCTACTGATACAAAGCCATATGCTAATCGCTGAAGTAACCCTTTAACTTAATGTTTGAAACATCTGGTTATCAACTAAATCGATATAAAGTGCCACTATGCAATCATCACAGCTTTCAGTTTGTCTACCGCATCAGATGTTGAGGCCGTCCTCTCCAGCAGCTGGAATTTGTTTACTGATGCCATAGCAACTCTCAACGGCCACCAGGACTAATACAGTTTTTTTAAAAGCTATTTATTTGTTGTAAAGTGTAATAATCATCTCAGAAAAAATTTATTCTAATGTCAGGCGCAGTGGAAGTAGTTGATTGTTTGCTTACATGGGTTTAGGGACAGTGTCATTATGCCAACATTATCTTCATAACCTCTTACGAAATAAAACGTTTATCTCTCAGAAAAATGTACTTTCCTCTCTTGTCAACATGTTCGGTGCATGTGATTGCGGCGCGCGCTCTTCAGTGGTGAAGGCGAGCTGTGTATGTCATATAAGGAAGCACACTCAAAAGTAATCCGCTAAAATGTTTCGTTTGATCAATTCATGAAAAGATTTATCCCACCCATCTAAAAAAAAATTACAATTTCATTCAGTTTGGGCATTTTGATTACGATTGAGGTGTTTATATGGAGCATCTTCATTCAGATTGGACTTTTAAACCAATTACAGTGCTCCATGTATACGCATCTGACTGTAACAAATTGCGCTACATGGCACTTTAAAAACTGGATAGTTTATTTATAGTTAGATTACGGATATTTCACGTCATGTTCGAATGCATATTCGAATATTAATATTTTAATATTCTAATAAAAAGTGACAGCCCTGATAAGAGTGTGATCATATAATGTCACTCTAGCCAAAAGATGACAGAAAAAAAAACGGATGCTGCGTTAAATAGCCTATTTTAAATGCATTTAACTGGAAAAATGTATGACATGCATTAACGTGTTAATTTTGACAGCACTAATTTTTACACCATTTTTATAGAAATAGTACAAATGTATTAGTTCACATAGTTAAGTTAAAATCACATGCTGTACACTACATTTCTAATATGGAACAAAAACTGTTAAACCAAAACAATTAAACATTAAAGCTGCAAGCAGTGATGAAAGAGCCCTTGCACCGCCACCTGGTGGTCAAATATAGGAGAAATATGGCAGTCACTTCACCGTGCCACACTTCCTGCTGCCAGAAGGTGGCGCTTAAAACATAAACAAATATTGCCATGTAAATGTCTTAAGGTCAGGACTCTTATCAAAAGTCAAGTTTAGGGCAGATTGGACTTTGTATGTCTGAGTTACAACTTCCTGTTTCATGGCATTCATCGCATAATATAGCACTTAGCCGGGTGTTGCATGATTTCTAGCATGTTTGGGACTTGTTTAAGTACGACGCCTGGAAATGACAAAAAATTGGCAGAGAAAATTCTAAATATCTCATTTCCTGTTGGGGTTTCAGAGTTTGCTCCCAGTGACTTTTTTGTAGGTCTTGGGCTGTTGGACATGTGTCTACCGAATTTCCTACTCATATGTTACATTTTGTAGGTGGCGCTATCGAGCCATTTTGCCACGCCTAATTCTGAAACCTATATATTCAGTTTTCGAAAATGTTTAGCCCCTCAGAAATGTGATTCATTTCTGAGAAGAATAATAGGCCGAGCAATTCCAATAGGATCCTCACACCATCGGCGCTGGGGCCTTATTAGTATTACAATGTACTGTGCACCTGCTTCCTGCAAATTTGCTATAAACTTTTTGCCATGAATGTGTGAAAATAAGAACACGTCGAACTATGTGTCCCTGTCAGAACACTATAATTGTAAGGGCACCTCAATAAGTCTGCAAAGTATCTTCACCATTATGGAGAATTCACAATAAATCCATGACTCTGACCAGCTATTTCGCCTGAATGTTGCAAAAAATCAGTTCTCAGTTCATTAAAATGGTTGTGGGCCTAAACGCTTCTAGGTCTGGGTCTTGATCGCTTTTCTTCAGGAATATGGTACATACTGAATCATTAAAGGATGAAGAACTAGCAAAATCGAGCAGCTTTAAGTCGCATCGCATAGGGCTTCATGCACTAAACACACACACACACGCACACAGCTGTAAGATCTCACCCTCTTGTAATATCACAAGTGTGCGAGGTGTGAGCAGAGGCCTGTGAACCACACTTCTCTGGCCGCAGGATTCCCCCTGCAGGTACGACCCAATAAAGATGTGTAAATGCATTCAAGCTCTCTCTCGCTCTCTCGCTCTCTCTCTCTCTCTCTCTCTCTCTCTCTCTCTCTCTCTCTCGCTCTCTCGCTCTCTCGCTCTCTCGCTCTCTCGCTCTCTCGCTCTCTCGCTCTCTCGCTCTCTCGCTCTCTCTCTCTCTCTCCTGAGGTGGTTCACCACACTGATCTGAGGTCTGTCACTGGTGCACGGGTTCGGATGCAGACAGCTGTTTGAGTCTCTGGTGGCTGTGTAACATATGGCACAGAGTTTGCTTAAAGGATGAAACTAGCTTTGTCATTTGTCAGCAAATTTAGAACAATGTCTAAATACGGAGTTTAGCTTTTTAACATCAGTTTGATGGTTAAAAAAAAGAACTGCGAAAAATTCGCTCAAAATAATAATCTGTAATGAATGTTCCTCATTTACTCTGTCAGCGCAAGTTTATTCTAGAGGGATTCTGTTTCCACACTGGTAAACAAGCGGCGCGGCTTTAGAAATTAGGCTTGGCGTTTCCTCTGGTCTCTGAAAACACAGCACTCATTTCAGAAACGAGTGAACGTTCTTCTTTTGGAAAGTTCAGAGGAAATGAAAGCGCTCTGTGCACCTGTTATATGAAAGCGCTAAAGAAAAACGCTTAAAGAAAGGAAGAGAGAGATTGTACAATGTACATTTAGCAAAGCGTTTTCTCAGAGGAAGCAAGAAGCAAAAAGGAAATAAAAATCTGACAAATACACAAAAACTCATTGTTTTCTTGAAGAAAAAAACTTTTTTTTCTTCTTTTTTTTTTACAAATAATAGAAAAATATGATCTAAGTTAACTAAAATAAGTTCTAAGTTAACTAAAATGTATATCGTTTTATTTTTAAATAATTACTAACTATTTAGAGTTATTAAATTTAAGACAAAATATTTAAATACTCTAACTGTATTCTTTTGTTATTATTGTTATCAATATAATAATAATAATTTTAAATAATTATTTATATACATTTTGGGCATTTTTGAGGAAATGCTGCATTGCTTTTGTAACAAAATAAATCACATTACAAATAAGTTATTGATTGCATTTTAAGCAGTAAGTTTTACATCAAATCACATTAAAGGACAACTCCGGTGAGAAATGAACCTAGGTGTAATTAACAGATGGTTACAGACTAGATCGTTCTCTGGGATGCATTTTCATGAAAATCAAATGTACAGAGTTTTATCTCTAAAAACAGATTAGCTTATAATGCTAGTCTATGGGGCACAGGGTAGTGAAATTAAATCGCTAGTTAATACCACTAACAAGGCTCAAAATAGCCTCACACTAACACGGTAGCATAATGAGGGTCCCTACATGCAAACCGAAGCATTGAGAACTTTGTAAGTGTACAAACAGTTTAATAAGAAGATACTTTATAAAGACAGTGGATTACGCGGTTACGGTCAGACGCCATCTTGGAAAACAGTCTCGACGAGTCGAGCGACGAGAGCTCTGCTAAGTGATGAACTTTGACTTGGAATCTCATATGGTCAGTTGTTTCCGGAAGAAAGCACTGAACGCAACAGAGAAAATAAATAAATAAAAATAAAAATGTCCATGTTATTACATTTCACAAACTTAATTCCTATCGACCAGCTCACTTAGCACAGCGTTCGTCGCTCGACTAATCGAGACTGTTTTCCAAGATGGCACCTGACCATAAACGCGTAATCCACTGTCTTTATAAAGTATCTTCTTATTAAACTGTTTGTACACTTACTAAGTTCTCAATGCTTTGGTTTGCATGTAGGGACCCTCATTATGCTACCGTGTTAGTGTGAGGCTATTTTGAGCCTTGTTAGTGGTATTAACTAGCGATTTAATTTGACTTATTCTGTGCCCCATAGACTAGTGTTATAAGCTAATCTGTTTTTAGAGATAAAACTCTTTACATTCGATTTTCATGAAAACGCATCTCAGAGAACGATCTACTCGGTAACTGTAACGAAGTTCATAGATGGGAAGGAAGGAGGCGGAAACCGGCGAACGTTCAACAAACTTTAATATACAAAGAAATACACAAAACGAAAGTAAAACCTCAGGCAGCCCCTCGTGGACGACTGCCCACAAACACACAAAATAAAACGTGGGCAGCCCCTCGCGGACGACTGCCCACAAACACATAAAAACACGTAAAACAAAACATAACATCAATCCAGGCCTGGTCCTCTCTCGTCTTCCGCAGCCCTTGCTCCTCCTTTTATGCTCCCGTCACATGGCCGTGAGACGAGACCGGTGTGTCATGCAGCTGGCACTCGTTAACACTCATCACCGGCCCGCTCTCGCGGTCCCTCGCCCCGCTGCTTGTCCCACCACAGCAACCATCTTTTAATTACACCTAGGTTCATTTCTCACCGGAGTTGTCCTTTAATGATGTTACATCAGACAATATATCAGCAATTTAGTGATATTCTTGCAGTTGTGGTCTTGACTGGTCTTGAGATAAAATCCTGAGTCCTCTAAGATCGAGACCAAGAAAAGACCTTCAAAAACTGGCCTTAAGACCGGTCTCAAGCAGAGATCTCATCATATTTCCAATACTAGATGAGTACAGAGAAATGTTAATAGTTAGAGACTAAACACTCTAAATTGAATGCTCTTGTTCTCTGTGACAAACAATGGCACTGCTTTCTTAAGTTCATTACCCCCCACCCCACCACCTCCCCACCTCCCCCATCTCTCTTCCCTTTCTTGTCTACATTTCTCAGAGCAACACCTATAAAACATTTATGAACATTACCAAAGCAAAGCAGCATAGCGCATTCACACCTTGGACAAATTCATACACAGACAAACCTGCAAACGCACAATCTTGAATGTATAGACACACACACACGCAAAGAATGAACTATTTTATACTATTCACACACAGACATTCATTGTTATTCTACTATGATCAAATATGCACATATACTCAACTGAGTCTACTGAGAAACTCATCTATAATCTGTCTCATGCTCCACCACCACCACACACACACACACAGTCATAAAAGTTAATGCATGCTTGCTGCAGTCAGGATGTTAATTCATTGGTCCCTGTAGACTCTTACTTAAGGTAAGGTTTTAAAGAGGGGAAGATTAGCTATTCATGCACACAAAGACAAGTGGCTAATCTCCCCCTCCCCGTTCGCTTTGATTCCTGCCTCCTTCCATAATTCATCGATGCTCTTCCGTTCCTGCCGCCCCCCTCTGGGCTAGGTTTCTATGAATAGATTATTAGGACGTCGGAATCCAAAAATCTGATGAAGCGGTTTCTGTAGTGAGGAAGCATCTATACGCTGACAGCACGCTCCCCGCCGGGGTCTGCCGCCGGGGTCATCCAGAGATGTTAAGGTGTTTGTTCGTTGCACAGAATGGACAGATTTAAACCGGAATGCAGGTAATCCTTGTGAATGCTTCAAAGATAAAGTTTATTTAATCAACATGAGAGAAGGTGGCAGTGTGAACGCTGCTGCGCACAAAACAAGTGGACCAAGACCCAGCCTTCACATCCAAACATATTTTGGTGAGGTTTGACTGAAATATGAATGGAACACGGACCTAAGACACCTAAATGAATACCTCTTTCTTCTCTTCAAATGAATTACTTTGCCCATCTCCAGTTCATTACAGAGGTCAGAAACATAGGGCCTTATTTTAACTCTAAGTGCATGGTCTTAAGCGCACAGTGCAAGTGCACTTAGGGTGTGTCCAAATCCAATTTTGCCCGGCTCATGGTCTAAAAGGGTTTGACCCTAGTCTCTTAATGAGTCATGGGTGTGTTACATGAGCATAACGTGCAATAAACCTAACAGAGTCTCATCTCCCATTCCCTTTATGATATAGGGTGTATGATATGAGATTTGTGTGTGTAATGGAGGATTTCTTGCCGCTGTTCTGACTCCTTCACAAATTTTATAAGCTCTTTGTGAGTTCTCAGCTCGTAGAAAGTACCAGGCGACGCAAACACAATTGAGCACATTTAGTCCAGCACACAGTATTGTTTGGATGTGAGGTAAGTCCCTTTACAAACTACATGTCATAAAAGCCTTTTTAGGTTTTGTGTTAAAAGTGACAGTGTGAAACAGGACTAAATGAATAATTTTCTTTTTCTTTTGGTCCGGACGTTATCAACTGTCTAAATGTGAACACTGTGAGTGAGCTGCAATAGGATGTGTGTAAGCATGTTTCAATAAGCATGAAAACAGAACACACACATTTGTATTGTATTTTTCCCCAATTAATTTCAGTTTCAAACGATAGATTTTTAACCTGGAAATCTAGACACACCCTAGCGGCAGCAAATCTAATCTGCCATGAGTGTCGTCTAGCATCTCTCAATAGATTTCTGAGCAGTAAACGCCAAACTCTGGTCAGGCCAATCACATCGTGTATTGAGTTGGTGGGTGGGATTAACACAACAGAGTTGCATGCTTCTGTAACGGAGGCCAGCTAGTAGAAGTTGCTGTGCGAGTAAACCTCACTCCTCTGACCTCAAGAGACGCTCTAGCGACTGACGTTAGAGGTTGCAGCCTTTAGCCTCCTTGTTAGAGCGTCCGACTCTCATGCCGGCGGACCCGGGTTCGAGTCCCGGTCCGTGCAGTAGGGGTTACATTGGTGCCGTGACCCGGGTGGGAGTGAGGTTTAGGGGGGTGAGTGTAACGGAGGCCAGCTAGTAGAAGTTGCTGTGCGAGTAAACCTCACTCCTCTGACCTCAAGAGACGCTCTAGCGACTGACGCTAGAGGTTGCAGCCTTTAGCCTCCTTGTTAGAGCGTCCGACTCCCATGCCGGCAGACCTGGGTTTGAGTCCCGGTCCGAACAGTAGGGGTTACATTGGTGCCGTGACCCGGGTGGGAGTGAGGTTTAGGGGGGTGAGTGTAACGGAGGCCAGCTAGTAGAAGTTGCTGTGCGAGTAAACCTCACTCCTCTGACCTCAAGAGACGCTCTAGCGACTGACGTTAGAGGTTGCCTCCTTGTTAGAGCGTCCGACTCTCATGCCGGCGGACCCGGGTTCGAGTCCCGGTCCGAGCAGTAGGGGTTACACTTCTAGTAAACACAAAATCTGGCGAACGCCGGTCTTTCAAATCAGCTTTGGCCACGACTCTGGAAGACTTGGAGTTAAGCTTTTCTTTAAGAAAAGAACAGAACTACACTGAAGTCATTTGTAAGAAAGGAAGATGTGTTCAGAGTTTTGCCGACCGGATACAGCGAAAATTTAATCTATCAACTAGCTCCGCTCCACCTTTTTCATAGCCCTGGTTGGGTGTAGCGCTATCCAATTGCATGCAGAGGGAGTTTGAAAGACAACCGTTTATCCCGCCCCTCGGATTGAGCCCTGTCAATGGTGAGTTTCCAGACCAAACATCTTGATGTGGGTCTGGCTTGTCAGGCTTATACAAGATTTTATTAAGATTAAGATTAAGATTTTATCTTTCACTCAGCTTGTTGCAATGCATTATGGGAACATTTTCTTTATAAAGGATACCTGAGAGGCAACTTTTTGGCCAAAAGAAAGTATTATATCTTAAAGGGAACATAACTGCTTTGACCTGTTTTCCAATGAAAATATCCAAAAATGCTTATAACAAAATCAATTTACTTAAGAAGTAGCACAGCATAAGATACTATGGCTTGTTTTCAGATAATGCATCTGTATGTGTGTTGTGTTTTACACTGCACTCAGATATTTTCTTAGTTAAAGACAAGTTTGTTTTTTTACTTGCATTTGCTAATTTTTCCAGCTAAGCTTTTTCCTAACTAGCTACTAGCACTTAGATAAACAAAATCTAGAATAAAAGTATCTCTAAATGAGCAAGAAACAGCATTCCTTTTTCAGTATACTACCTTTTCACTCAGCGAGCCTCACAGCCGAAACTGGAACATATTTTCATTTTTTAGCAAATTATCGAGACTGTATTTGGACAATGCTCCACTAAACCATGTATATAATGAACAAAGCAGATATTCATGCCGACACACACTGCTGACTCAGGCATGAAGGTCAAAAGGCAAGAACCATGTGAATTATTGCTGCATGGGTGTGGAATAAAATTAGCTATAAGTGAGTATGCAATCCCATCTGGCAAAGTTGAGTTCGATGGACACAATGAGGACAGATTCAGCTCTGTTGAGGTGAACTCAAGCTACTAAACAATAGGTCCATGCATGCTATAAATATGCAACTTCAATTCACAATTTATTTGTGCTAACACCAATATTGTGTCCAAAGCAGCCTGCAAGGTCAACCCTAAAGGCCAATTTACTACATCAATGACACAGAGCAGAAACATAACCTCAGAATGGCGTCTAACAACTCTCTATTTGAATCCAAGCTGGCTGTTTATCAGATAGACTACAAGCTGGTGGGGACCTGTTTGACCACCATAGGGTGTATGACCTGTTATTTATTTTTTTAAATTCCCAGGAGGGATGAAATACAGACCCAATCAGGCTGCTTGTGTGTTCTTGTGTCGGGCCGATGGGGTTCTGAGAGTCTCTTTAATGCAGTACAAGCAGTGATCGATCCGCTGTCTGCTCCCTACATAGAGCACACTATTCCCCTGACTCCTATTACAAACACACTTATTCTACTCATCCACCTCCCGCCGAGTCAACACAGAGAAAGAAAGAAAGAAGAAGAAAGCAGCAGTAAATATTAAGCTTCCAGTGTTTGTGTGTTTGCTTTACCTGTTGGAGACTAATCCAGTAGCCAATGATTTTGTCCACAGCGCCGGGCTCTTTCTGTGTCCACTGTAAAATGTAGGAATAATTGTTCTTCAAGGTGCGAATGGGGTTTGGAGTGTCGTAGTAAAACTCTGCGTTATACGGCTGAGCTATAAAAAAAAGAATCAAACCAAAACAGAGCATGGTTAATTAATCAAATACTTTAAAAGGATAAATTATCTAATGTCTTATGAAACATGGTGGTTTTGCTTCATGACATTAAATATAACTGAATATAATTTGGTGATTTTGTTTGCCATTCAAAATACATATAATTTAAATTGCATGTATTTATTGCAGAAAAAAGCTGCAACACATGACCCACCGAGTGAGAACCATTGATCTAAAACAGAGCATAACTAAAGGACATGAATTTCAGAACTGTGTTATTAATGTGCATCTATGGTCATTACACGGAATTGCAATACTGGATATTTAAAATTTTTGCAGAAATGTCTTTCATAATAATCAGAATAAGAACACTTGCATGTGGTCAAACTTTAGTTTAGGGTCCAATCCTCACTATAAACTATGACTTTTTCCTCAGGAAACTCATAATTACTGTTTATTGATAGCTAGTAAGGTAGCTAAGTTTAGGTATTGGGTAGGAGTAAGGGATGTGGAATATAGTCGTGCAGAATAAGGCATTAATATGTGCTTTATAAGTACTAATAAACAGTCAACATCCTATTAATATGCATGCTAATAAGCAACTAGTGAGAACTGAACCCTAAACTAAATGGTGCAAAAATTCCTTCTACAATATTATCAAATCTGCATATTGCATAGAAGCTAGGCCTATAACAGCAGTCATATTAGAGTGTGAAGATAGAACAAGCTGATAGCGTTAGCACCACTCAACTGTCATGATGTGTTGGCGAGGCTAAAGATAAGGCCCTACGGAGCAGGAAAAACCTTACAGCAGCCAATTTTCTTTCCCCCACAGAGAGAACAGAAACACCTGGGCCTTTTGGAAGTGGACTGAATAGTGCAACATCACCGTCTGGGCTTTCTTGGCTGATTTCTACATCAGCTTGCATAGTAGCTGGCAAAGCTGGCAAATCAACTTAGAGAGTGAGTGACGGATGCTTGTTTTATTTTATTTTTTACATAAAATAGTCTAATTATTAATCATTTTAATTATATTCATTTCCCAAGAAAGCAAGTAGAAGCAATCAATTAATCCCAGATGAAAGATCCAGTTTAAACCAGCTTGATTTTATATGGTTTAGTTGGTCAAAGCTGGTCATTTATGGACTTGTTGTAGTGATGTGTGATTCAGAACAGAACTGTCAACAGACAGGAGCGTTCATGCTTGCGGATGCCAGATTTCAAATTATCTGAAAACATTTACTAAACCACTCAAATCATATAGATTAGTTTTATGATCTCGCTTTTTGGAGTGTCAAAATGGCCATTGCGTAGCTGTCTATAGAGGGACTGAAAGCTCTCAGTTTTCATCAAATAGATCTTAATTTGTGTTCCGAAGATAAACGAAAGTCTTACTAGTTGGAGCGACATGAGGGCCGTTAATTAATGACAGAATTTTAATGAACTATCTTTTAACTAAGTTAGAGTTAGTAGACCAACTTGGCCAAACAGCTTGAGCACACACACACACAAAATCTAACTTATGGTTCTTGACAAAATTTGATAACTCTCCTAAATCAAGACAAGTAGAACTTCTCATTTGAATGTTTTTCCTTAAACAGTCCTGAAACCCTCATAGAGAGACGTCCATACATGTTTCACAACTCACCAGACACATTGAAGGTGCAGGTTGAGGAACCGACTCCATTGCTCACTCTGCATTCGTAAGTGCCATTATTTGAGGTGTCTAGTTTGAACCGAAGCTGAGGGACGCTTTGAGGGTCCACCGGAGGGGTTCGGATAGGCATCCCATTGCGGTACCAGCGGGCGCTGGCTATTCGGTTTGGATTGGACTTGAGAACCACACAGCGGAGATTTACTGTAGCGGACGTTTGAGAACGGACATCCAAAAGGACTGGATCCACAACAGGAGGGTCTGGTGGAGAGAGAGAAAGAATATTATTCATCCGTTTCAGTGTTTCCCCATACCATTACCCCATTTACCACTGAAAGAATGACAAAATGTATTTATCATGGTCTACAATAAGTACTGCCCGAAGGTCTGGTGCCAGTGTCAAAGACACTCAGGCCAGTGCTGCGTCTTCACGGAAGCTGATCACTTGCACATTTAAGCCTTGCTAATTTAGACGAGAAAGTGTGTCTTTCAGTTTGCTACTCCTGAATCGCAGAAACACAAAAGCAGAGCCATGTGTCTCACAGCGCTGAATATTCACACAAAATTAGGTCAAAAATGCCTGCCTTGTTGCACGGTAAAAAAAAAAAAAAATCATGTCTCCAATTTTTTTTACATTTTCTAGAGACTGATAACATCTGATGTGATCATTCACTAGAAAATGTTCAATTGGAGACAATTTTTTTGTACAATGTGAGTATCATCATAAAAATAGCCGGTTATATTGTGAACGTAAATGTAAACACGAAATTTGCCATTTAGGTCAATGTTTTTGGTCATTTTCACAAGTTGCATGGCCCATAGAATATCTTGTATGCATAGCTGAACATTTAATATATCAAAATATAGAACAGATCCTCTGTTTTATTCTAGCTTCATGCATTTTTTTAATCAACACTTCAAATTACTTTAATCAGCAACACAAAGCAACATTTTGAGCATAAAGCTGAGAAAATCAACTTTACGTCCAAATGTGATTCAAATCAAAACACAGATGGATAGATCGAGTTAACACCCTCAAAGCTTCTCAGTCCTGTAGCTCGTCCTGGGTTTTGATTTATATGCTGCTTAAAGTTGATGATCGCATTATTTGACATATGCATCTGCTTACATATGAGATTGTTTGTTTCTGCGTCTTCTACACATATTTGATCAGGATATTCTGTACTAGTTCAGGAGATGTGTACTAGCTCCCATTACTGCATGACATTGAAAACATGGAAAGCGGAACATATTGTCACTGGATATAAATAGAGATAACAAAAGAGAAAATACATAAATAAATAAATAAATAAATAAATAAATAAATAAAATCACTTACTGCGTTTGACTGAATAACGTAATAACACCTATATTTATGCAGTGACATATCATTTGGAGCATACTATGCAGTGATATTTTATATTTGATTAATATTTTTGTATTTGACAATCTAATCTTAACTAACTATTAAAAAAATAGAAAATAACTATTTTATTTGTATATGCTTGATCGGCTGTATTAATTTGTGCTGTTGCTCACACGTTGATTATTTGTTCTTATTTTATTACTGAATGACTTTAACAATATATATATATATTTAAATGAGTTAGGATAATGTTTTTTTATAACCTTATTTATTATGGTTACATGGCTCAAAAACAACAAAAACTATACTAGGTCTCTTTTTTTTGTGGTGGGGCAAGTGAAAATTTTGTCAGTGCAAATAAAAATATTAACCCCTTGAAAAAATCATTAGCATTGAGCACTGAAATATATTAATAAAACTAAATGGATTTGCGAGTTTAACTTTAGCTGTGAAAATGTCGAAGAGGAACAGAGAAGTTGATAAACCTATATAGGCAAAAAATATATATGTAATTAATAAAAGCAACAAAATCCTCTTTTGTGTTATAATAGGTGATGTGTAAATAAATGCTGTTTATATTTATTCACCAAATTTATGTGCACTTGTCATTTCAGCTCAGTCTAGAAATGCACCGATACCGCGCCAATGACAACACCATAAATCCGTAACGCCCACTCCACAACACTAGTATTTCTGGAGGTCTACCAGCCCCCTGAAAAAAATCCTAGGGGAAACACTGTTTGTTTTTTCTTTGTTTTTTCATTTTATACATTTTCTGCATACTTTGTGCACAAGTATAGTTCTGCAATCATTTCAATTGCACCTGTTCTGGTCTTCAAAAGAAGAAAGACTTCCATTACAATTTTAAAGATGTTCACTTTGGTAAAACGACCTTTATTTCTTCAAAGCAAGGTTCTCAAATAGCATTCTTTTTTTTTTCACTAGCAGGATGAAAATCAATTTAAGGAAAAGAACAGTAATTGAACTGACCACTCCTGAGATTTTTACTGGAAACGAAGCCCCAGATAAACGGCACCCAAGCACTTAGGACACGTCGCATGAATCCATCGCACATGCCGCCGACGTTCAGATGACAGATTGCAAGCTACTACCCAAATCAATAAGAAGGGGTCCACATTGTCTCAGCTAATTGCACGGAATCAATCTATATAGTGTGCTAGTGCTGGTGACTAATTAAAGTCTACCAGGGTCTGGTTAGACACTGCGTGAATGGAGTGAAGTGACTGCAAATTAGAATCACAGCACCTGAGGCATACATCAACAGTGCATTATTGTAACTAATAATGTGTGGAGACTGGGACAAAGCACCAGGGTGTAATTAACTCCATGAACTTCAATTCAATGATTTCAATGACAAAATAATTAGAAAAAAACATATTAGCTTCAGACTGATTTACAAAGTCTTTGGTTGTACAGAAGGTTATCTCCAATAGAGAACCCTGAGATCAAACCTTTCCCAAAATGATAATCTAAAAATGATGATAATTTCCCAAGATCCAACCACTTCATTATTGATAAAATATATTTCCTGTTTCACACACAGTATGTATGATTACAGAAGTGAAGTGGGTTGTGAATGGCATCTGATATTGACTAGGTGACGGCAGTCGAAAAAGGAAAGTTGTGTCGGAGGCAGAGCAAGTTATCACATGCTGATTAAAAATTAAAAACAAGATTAAACAAAGACAAACATTTTGCATTGTTTGTCTCCTGACAAAAGGCCACAGTAAGAACAGGTTTGTGGATTAAGGAAGCAGACAGGGTCAAATCTGAGTTCACTGACTCGTGTTCACACCGATTCAACACTGCCAAAATGATCACAATACAACCCATTTAAAATTCCCTCAAGGTTCTGTGGTTTGAGCTTTGGATTTGAGACAAGGAAAACAAACAGCATGGGAGAGAACTGGTATGCCAGCAAAAGCACTCCATAAGTGGCACAATTCTTTGTAGTTTAAAAAAACAACTATGTTTAATTATTAAATAATTTTTTATTGTCAACAAAAACAGCAAAGCATTTGGCTACACCCCACATTATTGCACAATATGCATATATTATAATTCTGATTTTGTACATTTTTGATGTTCATTTTACATTGAATTTTAGAAATGTTTTAAGCATGCACCAAATTTGCTAAGAAGTTATGCAAACTTTATTGAAAATTAATAGAAAATACAGTACAGCAGTGGTGAAGGCAACTCCAGCGCAGTGGGTTCGATTCTCATGGAATGCATGAACTTACACAATATGCATAAGGGGTTGAACGACTTCCGATTTTTTAAGGTCGGCATGTATGTGATGAAAGTCGAGTCGACATCGACTAGTCGCTGATGACATCATTAATGAACAAATAAGCCTGAACCTTTAGCTGAGACGTGAACAGGGGTCTTCTTGAGCTCAGCTGATAGCTATGGTATATGACACAGCGCTGCCCATAAGGTTATTTGTCCTACATAACATTTGTATCAGTTCTTTTTGTCTTATGGTCATTATATTTCTCACAGATTTCTGCTCGTTCTGAATAAGATACAGATTTAGTAGTACAATAAAGATTACATATGAATGCATTAGTGAGTGATTTTGTGAGAATTAATTCTACCCAGCGGCTCTCTACTAATAGTGAAGCTGTGAGTTTGTTATCAAGAAATATATGCTAGAACGTTTCAGTTTCTAAGCTTTTTTATTGATAAATCACAGAACAGTGTTGACAA
The DNA here is from genome assembly GCF_024679245.1 of Pseudorasbora parva. NCBI lineage: Eukaryota > Metazoa > Chordata > Actinopteri > Cypriniformes > Gobionidae > Pseudorasbora > Pseudorasbora parva. The sequence continues at coordinate 7,228,366 of NC_090188.1, read as the reverse complement.
TACATTTCTGCGCTACTGAATGGTTTTGTGTGAGGCGCGTGCAATCTCCGCGTTAATTTGCGATCGGCTATGTGTGCGCGTTGCAATGCAGCACGAATAGCTTAGCGCAATGATTAACTTACGTGTACAATAAGCGTGCATTCTCCCGATCAATTTTGAGCATCCAGATGGTAATCAAACATGTCTTGTGGAGAGCTCTCGGAGGATGCTTTTATTTGTCATTTTTAACTGGAAAACAGAGCCTGCGTGTCAGGTAATTGCTTATCCTGTTGCGCCCTCTATAGGCCAGTGACTAGTCGACGTCAAGCTTAAAGTGTCATGGCAGAGCATTCAAGGTGCACTATGTAGTATTTTTGCAGTAAAATATCCAAAAACCACTAGGCCAGTTACAAAAATTCATATATTTTGTTCAGTTGAGTACTTACAATATCCCAAATGTTTCCAACTATTTGTAAATTGTGAGAAAATTGCTATTTTAACCAATGACCCTACGTGTCAGCATAGCGTTTGAGGGAGTCGCCTATTTGGCAGAAACGCTTTTCTCTTAGCAGTGTGAACATGTCACAGCAACGCCGAACGAACACAGTCATTACATAATTTTAAACACACTTAAATGTATCTAATATGATAAACAGAGCAGCTTTACCTTATATTCATGACCGGAAAAGCGGAAATAGTGCAGGCGCCCGGCGACTGTGTCCCAACACAGTCAAATTACAATCGCTCCAACGGCCGTGCACAGCTCCACAACACTCTGTCCTGCTCTGCTTCATACTACAGTAACGTTAATAACCGCATTCGTGAACATGATTTCTGCCCGAGTCCTATTTTCCAACACCTGTGAGGTGAAGACCACATGTCCCAAGATACTGCGCTCACACTTGGCGTTATCAAACTACGCCTTTGTTTAGAATAGGCGCCTTCCAGTGGACGGAAAGTTGCAGTGCACCTTTAAAGTCAACTAGTCGATTAGTCGGTGCAACACCTAATATGCATATTCATTATACATAATGAAATTAATAAAACAGCTCAAATGATATTTAGTTGGACCTGCTTTTCTCAATTTTCTAAATTTCTACTGATATTTACACATATATCCTTGTTTATGATTTCACTTTTTAAACTTTAGTTAGTGTGTAATGTTGCTGTTTGAGCATAAACAACATCTACAAAGTTACGACGCTCAAAGTTCAAAGAGAGCAAAGGGAGATAATACTTGAAGGCTACAACAAACAGCTAGTATAAATAAGGACTACAAAAAGCTTCTTCCCACGTTGGGGACATCACAAATCCTAAAATGTACATAAACCTGGCAAAAAAAGCAACAACATGCAACAAAGGGGGTGAGGAGATGTTGAGAAGAGGAAGAGTTGTTGTAGTAGAGCACATTTTGATTTTCTCTCTGCTGTTCCATAACAATCTATATTCATAATAACGTTTACACCAGACTCTTAATTTCACAACAGCTCCTATAATCAAACTATAATCATCCGTCTCATGTGAGAGGACAAGTGTCTGTAGCCAAAACATCATGGGCTTCAGAACAACAGTAGCTGCTGTTACATGGGCCCTATAATTGGATTGTAATCAGACTGAAAAGACTGAAAATCTCACATGTAAGTCAATTGGAATGAATTGGCCAAATCTGATTAAAATACTATTTGGATCGTATCACTTGAAACTGGAAAGTACTGTGCATATGAGAAGACGTAGAAATGGCGCAATAACGTATGATGCGTTGTTGATGAACTTAGTTAGTTATAAATTAATGTCATGTCATTCTAAAATGTTTCTTCTACTCATTGACAGGAAAGTGGAGGAGGGCAATGTCCCATCAGTTCTTGTTTTGGACTCTCGTCCTTGTTTTGGGAGCAAGCAGGGATATTTTTACTGCTTGATTAATATAAGCAGCACTCCACAGTTCACGGTTCATATACTCGTCATCTCCTACCTAGGATCCAAAATAGATAAATATTAAAGGGGTGATGAATTGGGAAATCAAGTTTCCCTTGAGCTTTTGATATCTAAAAGGTCATGGTAATATAAGAATATCCTGTAAGTTTCAGAGCTGAAAACTTCCTTGTTAGTCAAAGAAAAGCTTTTATTGACACCAGGCCCAGAAAACGATCGTGTTCGCATCTTGACGTCATCGACTGACGAAACATTCCTCTACAGAATAATAAGCAGGTGTAATTCAGTAGCCCCGCCCACCGATTAATGGAGCCGTTCAGATCACACTAGCCAGCAGCAATAAATATGCCAAAGATAGCAAGATATTGCGCTATTCCTGGTTGTGGAAGAACACAATCGCTGCATAAGCTTCCTTCGGATCCTAATATGAGGAACGTGTGATACTTTATTTATTTTTAATGAAGTTCCAGATTACGTGGGGAAGACAATGTACTCGTGTTCGCTTCGGAATCGCTTGTAAACAAGTCTCAGATGATGGATTTACAGACTAATTGAGATTAAATCGATCGGGGTTGCCATAATAATAATAATAATAAGTTTTATATAGCACCTTTCCAGAGCTCAAGGACACTTTACAATAAACAAACAACAATAAAGGCAATTGACAAAAAGAGCAGACAGAACAACAGTAGGCATTTGAGAGTGCAAGTACAATAAGTGAGAAATTGGGTAGATTGGGCAGCAAAAAAACAAAAACAAACTGTAATACAAAAATAATGTAATACAAAAATAATATTTCAAACAATCGCGGGTGGATGAGAAATAAATCATTGTGTTTGTTTGATATAGATAAACGTCAAGCCCTGTGATCGAGAGAATCATTCCGGTTGCAGCTTTCAAAACAATCCCTCCCTCATGTGAACTGACAGGGGGAGCTGAAGCTCATTAAATATGCAAATCTTATCCAATCCTAGCTGTGGGCATTTACTTTCAAGTCTCCAGTGTGGCAGACCCATCAGAACCCAGCGTTCAGGAGAGAGCCTCAAAACCAGTGTAGAAAATAGCCTATTACTTATTCATGATGAACAACTATGATGTTTTTGAATGTAAAAAACACACAAATGTCATTAGTTGACCTCAGACAACAGTATAAAAAATTTAAAAGCCAGTTCATGACACCTTTAAGTCTTCTCTTTAAAACAAAGAAAAGAAGCAACTTATGAGTATAGTATGCACAAACATCAGGGAAAATCTGTATATTCATGCAGTGTGTGCATGTCAAAAATCAATTATTTCTTTGCATTCATGTAAACACTATGTTCAGATTCATCAATTGGAATGAATTAATTCCAACTGAAACCAAATGTGTCCATGTTAACATAGCTACTGATAAATGTGAGCATAAAGATAAAATGAATAGAAAATAAATCACGTTTTCTCTCATTGACTGAAAGTTAGTATAAGGGGGATGATGTATTGATATTTCATGACTAAAATTATTCAGTCAAATCATCTGTATATAATTTCTGAGATTTTTAATTGTGAATCCAGATTTTTTTTCAATTACTGTCACAAATTAATTGAGAGAAATAAATACAAAAGTGTTTTAAAATAATTAAATATATATATAAATATAAATATATATATATATATATATTTTTTTTTTTTGTTTGTTTCAGTTGTCCACTCTGGGTGATAGTTCATTTAGTGTCAAAGCTCCTAAATTATGGAATTCCCCTACCATTAATATCTCATCTATGTCTACCTTCAAGACCCAGCTAAATACATACCTATTTAAAATGTATTTGGAATAATGTGGGGATTAAAAAAAAGTAGTGGGTGGATTTTAAACATTGGTGGTTGTGCACACACACTACAACACACATTTATGTTCAAATGTGAAATTTTGAAAACGTACAAATTAATTTTGCATAATAGGTCTTTAAATCAATATGCATGCAGCAAATACTTCCATGATGTACATATGCTTTTCAATTTAAGAAATGTATATATATATTTTTTTCTCATTATAACATTTAGAATAAAAATGTTCCTGACATGTTTTGTGAGATTCACCCAGCTAGCCTCTCAATGCGGTTCAGTTCCAGGCAGATGTCTGTCTCTCCTGCCACAGAGAGACAGGATGAGGTGTTAGACAGCATCCCCCTGTCTTCAGCTCCAGAGAGACCGGCAGAGCCACCTGGCTCATAAATCAGACCTGCCGTGGGATGAAGCACAGCGGTGGGCTCTAAACTGCCTCCATCCTGCAATACTCCGCATTAGCCAGGCCCGTTACAGCAGCGATATTGACGGAAGATAGAAACAAAGGGACTGAGGATGTGAGGATAGACTAGATACGTGGGAGAGAGGGTGATTCATACGAGCTCTTAATGAAGCTATCACTCATTTAAGCTGCAAGACACCATTCTGGGCTTTCTCAGGACATAAATCCTTCCTAAGAACTCTTCAATTTGTTCACAGCATGCTCTGTGTTACATATGATGGGTATATATTGTGTTTAAGTCACATGCACAGCATTTATACTTTGTCTCTGATTGTAAAGGCTGTGCAGATTCATTGACTGCGCTGTTTAATAACAGTATAAATCACGTAGCTGTTGTCGTCGTTTATTGTAATTGATCACAGGCCCAGAAATGACATGCTCCGCTCACCTGAGACAAACTCGTTTACTAACTAAACGCTGTCTGCCAGATAGAAAAAGACATACTGAAACAGCCCCTGCTACACAAAATAGGATTACAACACTGCATATGATCAATAAAATACTAGCTATGACTTTGCATTAACAGAGTGACTGGATAACTGGACTATCCAGCGGACCAATTGTATTGCAAAGCATCTCAAATGTTGGTTTGGTCATTCTGAAATGCCTTAGCAAATGTCTGTCATCAAAATTATTTGGTATAATTACCTCCCAGAACTGTCTCACAAAATTTTGTTCCCAAACACTAGAAATCCGATAACATGATAGGGTTTATTGCATTTCGATGCAAGTCATTTATGATTTCCGAAAAAAAGATTGCTCTTTTGTCATATTTTGTGCTAGTTTCTCAAAAACAAATATGGTTTTCCTATATTGAACACATGGAATGGAAACAGTGGTTTATTAGCAAATGTTTTATGCAATATTATAATTTTGCACACAAGTTTAATCATAAATTAGAATTCATTAATCACCCCATGTTCGAGCCTTGTCACCTAATGGAGTTTGGGATCTTTGTCGCTATCGACTTTGGATTGTTCAGTTAGGGTTTAAAAGACACTTAATATTCAGTAAAATTAGTGATTTGACTCCACTGACACTTTTAGATGAGAACAAATCTTGAATTGAATTTAGCTGAATACTGACATTATGGTCTTCTGTAGAGCTGCTTTATAGCTGAATTGAATTAGTTATTCAATTTAGTGAACTAAACTGAATCAACACTGAATTGACTTAAGCTGAATAACGATACCGTTTTCTTCTGGAGAGCTGCTTATAAAGAATGCGAAGCTATGTAATGCCGCTTTGCATGCTGGGAAGGCATCTCCATCTTAAAGGGTAATTAGTTCACACAAAAATGAAAATTTTGTCATTACTTACTCACCCTCATGTCGTTCGACACCCGTAAAACCCAAAGACAAATGAATATATTTGTGTTGAAATCCGATGGCTCAGACAGGCCTTCATTGACACCAATGTCATTTCCTCTCTCAAGACCCATAAAGCCACTAAAGACGTTGTTACAAAGCCCATCTCACTACAGTGGTTCTACAATCATTTTATGAAGCGACAAGAATTTTTTTTGTGCGCAAAACAACAAAAAACGTATATAGTGATGGGCCAATTTCAAAACACAGCTTCCTGAAGCTTCTGAGCATTATGAATGAGCGGATCAGATCGCCAGTGTCACGTGATTTCAGCAGTTTGGCGCGATCCGAATCATGAACCGATATGCTGATTCATAACTCTCTGAACCTTCAAGGCAAAAAACAATCCAGAACTCAACGCAGCGTGACGTCAGCTTCACATTCTCTATAGCTGAACTTTACAAAGTTATTGAACACAACCGAATCAATACTTCAGCTGAATAACAAAACCAATGTCTTTTTTAGAGCTGCTTCATGGCAGAATTTGAAGTGGTCTCATATTTGATCAAGTTTGCATCATTTTGCTATGTTCCTGCTTATTACTGTGAAGCTACTTTAAAACAATATGCATTGTCTAAAGCACTATATAAATAAAGGTGACTTGACTTTTCATTGGTAATGGTTCATGGCCTGAACCAGCAACCAGTTTGCCCGGCCACTATGCCACAGCTCCAAAAAGATCTTTGCATTATGCGATACTCCTCCTGTGCAGTGAACCGGCACACACTCAAATCCAGCATCGTCCTGTAATCACATGGTGCATTTTGTAGCAACACAAACACAGGATCCATTATGAGAGCACAGAGTGCTTTGCTCCGCTAATGGCTCGTGTGAAAAGGGCTGATGCGCATTGAGTGGCTCAGGGTTTAGCCTGTCTGTCTTTTGTGTGGTTTTGCGCAGCTAGAGCGCTAATGAATTCAGGGCTTTTTAGTCTGCCACTTACAAAACGTGCTCCAAGCAGGCATCATAATGCATTATGAAAACTCTGAACGCATTAACACTCCCGATGGCCCGAAAAGCTGCCTCTAAAAATAGGAGGATCAAAATCATTGATAATGGCCCATTGGGTCTTAATGGAAAACTCGTGTCACTTTGGCTCGTTCGGTTGTGCGTTCAGAGACTCAATCTATCCTCAGTCAGTGGATCGCATTGCAATCAAGATTAAAATCACATTAGAATGTGCGGCACCAAATCAAATCTAATCACCGCCATCGATTGAGACAATTTCACGATAGACTTCATTACCGCCGATGCCCTTTCTTAGACAGGCACAGGAGTGCTGTTGTCCGAGATGCACTGGGGAATTGTCGAAATTGTCAATTGAGAAATGTGTCCAATGGCTTGGTCGACTGACAAATAACATCCTTCTGTGATCTTATAAAAAGGCTAGAGAGGGAATTCCTATGAACACACTGGAGGATATTTAAACATTAACCCTTTAACTCTAAATCCCTTAAGTGTTTACTATTAAAACTGCGACCACTTGGTTATGTAACATTTAATGTAGTATTAGTCATGTGCAATGTAGGGGGAGGACTTAAGAATATAAGGAAACCCACATAAACAAACCCAATTACTTCTGCAATCAGACTACTTTTTGAGTAGAATACAGGATATTGGATGGAAGATATATGTGTCAGTCATTTGAAACACTTACACTCCACGTTGAGCTGCACTTGAGCCTGTCGGCGTTTGATGTTCAGGCCGTTGTAAGGTGCGGTTTGGCAGCGGTACAATCCCATCATGTCCCGTGTGACATTGGTCAGGCGCAAGCGTCCATCGCGGGTTTCCACCACCCAATCCCCGGATGGCATGGGCAAGTCCTTGTTGGCACGAGACCAAAGAACGGGTGGGCGGGGCTTACCATCGACCAAACACACAAGCTCTGCAGTACCGCCCTCACTGACATTGACCACACCCCCTCCGACTGGCACGCTCAGAACAGGGGGAACGACTGGAAAAAGGGGAAGAGATATATTATTATATGAAATATATTTTATGAGATACTTTATAAAGTTTTTTTAATTAAAGACCAAAACATTCAACTGTAACATTAGATTAAGCACCATATTTTATATATGTAATGTATATATAATTTAAAAAATATATATTTTTTATATTATGGCTGTCAAGATTAACGTGTTAATGACATGTTAACGCAAATTCAACGGCACTGCCGTATATACCCGATTATAAGACAAGGTTTTGTGAATAGGCTGAAAAATAGGGGGGGTCGTCTTATATTGACAATATAGACCAAATCACATGTCTATTAAACTGACGATAACAAGATGGCGCTGTTGACGCTCAGAGGATAAAACACAACACATGAGTGTTGCTCACACTGAGAAACTGCGTTAAACATTCTAAATGTTGTTTTTATATTTATAATAACATGATACAATTAAACATCACACAACTAAAAGAGTGTTTTCCTGAAAACATCAGGATAACGTATAAATACATGTAAAAATGTGCATTATATTCGAGCTATAAAAATATTTGGACATTTGGACATTTAAACTGATACTTAAAAAATAGTAACACTTTTATACTTTTTTTATACTTATTATACTTTAATACTTATAAAATACTACTCAGTTGCCATTGTGGTTGATTGATTGGTTGATTGATTGATTGATTGATTGATTGATTGATTGATTGATTGATTGATTGATTGATTGATTGATTGATTGATTGATTGATTGATTGATTGATTGCCTAAGGGCCAGCTGCCAAACAAACATGAAAAAGACAAATAATAAAATAAAATAAAAATAGTGTAAAAAACGAGTGTAAATATTAGGGGTGACCCCGAATAGTCGAAGATTCGATGCATCGATATGTGGAGCCTGATTCGACCACCGATCTGACGGTCGAATCTTCGCGGGTGTTATGAAACGAGGATCATACCATTTTGGCAATATGGGGGTGCTCAATATTTTAAAGACGTGTCGCGGCGCTGAGCTGAGCATCGGTGTGCGACCCCTTTAAGGGCGCTGAGCTTCGCACCGCGCCTTTAAACTTAGAACACGTTCAATGAGTGTACACACACCGGCGGCAGCATTCAGCGCCTGTCCGCGGCCACTCGGGAAGTTGTTTAAAATCCTGCTGCACCACAGAGCGCTTTCGTGCAGCTCATCTTTCGCGCAGTGTATATAATGTGCGCGTCAGGCGGCGGTATGAGAGAGATCCAGATCCTGAGGCGCGCGGGGCTGAGCTTCGCATACGTATTCACCCGCTTTAGCGCACTCAGTGTTCTTTTCCTCTCTAGGCAGGTATTTTTTTTAGGTTTATTTATCAAAATGTTCTTTTATATATTTGTGTGGTGTTCTGTATTTCGATCGCGACTTAAACATGTTATGAAAAAACGGTTTATTAATGTTTATCCACCACATTAACTTTTAGGCTATTTAAACCTAAATAAGAAAGCCATTGTCAGTTCGTCTGTCAGTTGGCAGGCAGTTTTGGTCGCTTTATTAAAAGTTGTTGCTGTGTGCAGTGTGTAAAGGAAAATAATAGTTTTACCCTTCTGCTGACAGTGTCGTGCCCCTCCCAACCCAATCACACACATTCGACTATCAGTCGACCATAGAGAGATTCGACAATTCTGATTCGATTGTCTAAATCCTTAGTCGAGGACAGCCCTTAGTAAATATATATTTTTAGGTAGCTACTGCATTAAATCTGCTGGACCAACAACAAAACACACAGGAAAAACACACATATAGGATGGACAGACTTCAAACAAAAGAAGAGAAAGATCATGAGATAAAGAAAGTGTCGGACGATGCGATTGATCATGGCTGGTACTGCAGTCTGAAACAGAGAGTAACTCAAGAGAAGGACGAAACGTCAAGAACAAAAAAGAAGAGGAAAAACAGCTTCCTGCTGAGATGAGAGGGAGCAGATCAGAGAGGACTCAAATGCATGAGGGCGTTAGAATTTCCCAGAATTCCACAGTTTACTACCATCAACCCAACAGAATGACCATTCAAACGTTATCACTGTTTTCCCATGAGGCATACAGACCCTTTAACCTTCACTGATAAAAGACATGGGCAATCAGCAAACTAACCAATTATTGGTCAATGGACATTGCAATACATTACATGTTTTATGGAAGCAGATACCTTGTTTTGTGGTTTTACACACACACACATATATATATATTTTATATATATATATATATATATATATATATAAGGGCCAGGACTTTAACGCATTAATTAAGATTAATTACGCAAAAAATAAATAACATTTTAATTTTAACCACACTTATTTTTGCACCGCGGAACGTATTTCAATGAATGAGTTTCGACGGACCGATTACACTGGAACACCAACTAGCGCTCACGTGTCACGACAAAAAAAAAACCAGTGTGAACATGAACGAAGAAGCTGATGAGACCGCTTTGCTTGGCCCCGTGGATGGGAAATTTTGTTTTAAAAAATGAAAGGATGGAAGCGTCAACAAGAGCATGGTTGTTTGTGAGCTATACAACAAGGAATTTGCATATCACCGCAGCACATCAAGCCTCAAATATCACAAATATGCTTTTGTTACACTTAATGGCAAACATTGCACTGGTCTGCTGGACTGAAATAAATAAACAATATTTGGTTAATTAAGCTTATGTATTCAGCCATTATATCATATAATGGTATACTAAAAATACTTGTGAAAAATTACTTCTCACTGTTCTCAGGTCAAATATTTATATGCAATTAAAATGCGATTAAGTTCGATTCATTAATTACAAAGCCTCTAATTAATTCGATTAATTTGTTTATATATATATATATATATATATATATATATATATATATATATATATATATATATATATATATATATATATATATATATATATATATATATATATATACATATAATTTGTTACATTTGTATAACGCTTTTCAAGGCACTCAAAGTGCTATACATGGAAAGGGGGCAATCTCCTCAACCACCACCAATGCACAGCATGATATGATAATACGATGGATGATATGATAGGTTGTTCTAATCCTGCGGTTGGGTTAAATATTTGCTTAAAACAACCCAATCGCTGGGTTAAAGACCATATTTGACCCAACATTGGGTTGTTTTTTTACTCATAATTTTTTAGAGTGTAGATAGACAGACAGACAGACAGACAGACAGACAGACAGACAGACAGACAGACAGACAGACAGACAGACAGATAGACAGATAGATAGATAGATAGATAGATAGATAGATAGATAGATAGATAGATAGATAGATAGATAGATAGATAGATAGATAGATAGATAGATAGATAGATAGATAGACAGACATTGTTCCAACATGCTGTTTGAATAGGAAATACACTGAAAAGAAAACAACTCATCAAACCATTTCATGGGGTCTTTCATGTTTGTAAGTAAAGAAAATCACATTTTAACTAGCAAACAACACCATCAGCAACAAGCATAAGGTACCAGATCAAAGGGCCATTTCACTGTACGAGCACAGCATGTGAGTTTAAAAAGCTCGGAGGCCTTAAACCCTTAAAGTGTCTTTAGTTTTACAATCATTCTCACCGCTGCTCTGCGTGATGTTCACATCTACTCGCAGTTCAGGAACGTTGCTCCCGGGGAAGTTCGCTACACAGCTGTAGGTGGCCTGATCTCTGAACTTCATGTCCACGATCTCCAGGCTGCTGGTACCAGGCGGCATGTCTGGGTCACTGCGCAGCACGATGAGACTGTCGGTGGGGTAGATGAGGACTCCGTTCTTGTACCAGGTGTAGTTCACCTTGTCCTGAGGCTGTGCGTCAACGTGACAGGAAAGTTTGAGGTCTCGACCCATCTGTATGCTCTCGCTGTCTTTGTTGGAGTCTGGCGTGATCTGAAATGTTAGGTTCTTCATGGCTAATGGAGAGAGTGAAAAAGATGGCATGTGGTCAAGGTGAAAGAAGCATATGGGTTATGATTACACCCAATCCTAGAACTATGAATCCTCATAGAGACTGAATGAAGTCTGTATGGAAGTAGCTTAAAATGGTTTCAGAAGTTTAATCCTTTAAAATTTAGACTTCAAACTGACGCAATGTTTAACCCTCTGGGTTTTTAATTATTTATTTATTTTACAAACATTTATAGGAGCTGTGTTTTAAATTAGATTTTTGGCTTTGTTTTTTTTATCACAGAGTAAATTGTGTTTATATATATATAATAATATATATATATTAATATATATATATATATATATATATATATATATATATATATATATATATATATATATATATATATATATATATAAGGGACGCAACAATACAGTTAGTCCACAGTTCAATACATACCTCGGTTTTTAACCACGTGTTCAGTTCAGTTTTTTGTTATTCTTTTCTTAGGCGATAGGAACAGAAAGATGTTTTTATTCCAATACTCTTTCTTTATTTTACGTAAAAGACTAAAAAAAAAACTTACTTAAACTTAAAACTTAACTTAAAAAAAAACCTTGTACACATTCCTAGTTTATTGTATAATATAAAATATATATATAAAGATTTACAGTGGAAGCTCAGAGATGTACAGTAGCATTTAATCCCTTATGAAATTGTATGAATAAATGTAGGCTAAAAAAATTCTTCAATATACAATATACATTGATTAAAAGCTACTGTATTAAAGGTTTTTATTTTTTTTATTCAAGAGCGGTGAGTGAATTTGTCTTTTGTTGTTTTATTAACATCATTTTAGAGGTGGACTGTCCCTTTAAGGACAAGTGTTTAAATTGTGCCTGCATCTCCTATACAGACACACGCGATTTTACTTTCACTTTAGACATAACCGGCTGTGTTTATATATGTTAACCTTGTGTGTATTTAAGACTACTTAGTCCAGTAATCATGTGTGTTTGACAGGCTTTTAGTGCGTGCAAATCAAATGTTTAACCTGCTAGGCTTTAAAACGCAAAACTTGTGATTGTAAAACACTCGTGATTGTGAATAACTATAGTGTGCCGTGAGTATAACTCTCTGACACCAGCATTTCAACCGTGGCTAAACACCCCCTAACTTTAGTGCATATGATTGGAAATTTGCTCATATCTGCACGTAGACTCTGAGAGAAACAGAAATAATGAATTAAATGCACAAAATATTAAAAAAAACCCGCAATTCACAAGCGTGTATTGAACCGTGAATGCCGTACTGAATGGCTCAATATTATATTGAGAATTGTGGCATCCCAAATATATGTTTTTTTTTATATAAAAAAAACGTAAATTGTATTTTCATGCATTTTTCATAACAATAAATATACATTTTAAATGTTAAACTGTTTTCACATTGAACTGTTTTATTTTTTTTTCACTTTTGCAATAATCTGCCATGTGTCGTATTTAAAAAGACACCAAACATAAATCTGTGCTCCAAAGCATTCAAGATTTATGACAGTTTAAGTTGAAAATTAAATGTTCAGGTATATCCTTAAAAAGTGAATAAATGGATTATAACTACTACATACATATAGGGGCTTTCGTCACACGCTAGTTATAGGAAATTGGTTATAGGAACTAAAATCCAGGGTGATTCCTCTAAAGTTCCATTGGATTTTCTCTTTAGCATAAAGGCTGAGAGGTCTAACTATCACTGTTTTCCATGTTCATAGAGTTAGTTTCTGGAGTAAATATATACACTGTAAAAAATTATATGTTCAATAAGTTATGACAACATATGTTTTTACATTGTTTTAACTTATCAAAATAAGTTAAGAAATGTTAAACTTGTTTTTATTAGTTATACAAGATGGAACTCATTTTTTAAAGTCAGTTTAATATAATTTAAGTTGAAATAACTTAAACATCCAAGTCGATTGTAGTGCAAAAGTTCAAAGTTACAGTGTAGGTAGTCAGCTTTTTTTTTAAATGGCGGGTGCTGGGGTTTCACATGCATTCATCCAATCAGCGCACACTTACATCACTGGTAGTTCCTTCTGTGCTGGGCGAGACCCTACTCTGAAGGAGGGGATAAATTAGTTCCCCCAGAAGAGTTCCTAGAACTAAAATCCTTCCAAAATCTGGGTACTTCCCCCAATAGTTCTAGGGAGGTTTCTCCAGTGTAGTAAAATAGGCTAGATAAAAATGTAGATTAAATATTATTAGGTCTATAAAATCTGTCATTTTTAAATGACAAGCTAAAAGAACCAGATGGTTAAGAATTATTAATACAGTCCTTCTTCCAGAATCAGTTTTCCAGCATCATATTTCTACGAAACCATCCCAGAGGTCTGCTTCACCACAAACAGTGGATGTAATCATGAGAGGGGGGGAAAGCCTAATTTGCATGATAAAAATAATGAATCAGTCATAAACTGCCTTTAAAGATGAAAATAATGAGCTCAAAGGCAGTATTACAAACCCAGCCAAGCGCCCTCCCAGCCTTACTGCCGTAATTTGTTAGTACTGAAGCACAATTCATAACTATAACAGCTTAGCTGCGTGTTTATGCTCTGACAGTATGAAAAACGACCCTGCAGGTGGAGACAGAAACTTTAGCGCCATATGTTCAGCGCCCTGCATTTCAACAGACGGCTGCCTTACCTGGATGATTGGCTGCGCTCAGGCGTCTGTGGCACCTGCGTGTGCGTTTGACACAAAGCGAGCTCATTACCGTCAACAGAGACGGATCCAGTGTGCACCCCGCGCATTCCGAAATAAGACTATTCGACTGCTAATTACCTCCATTCCTCTCAAATTAATTGGAGTAAATAAAAATGATTAAAGGGGCTAAGAATAGCTCCGGGCCCTGATGAACGGCAGGCGTTATGGCAGCCGTTCCTGAATCACCCTCTCGGCTTGAGGAGTTTAACACAATCACACACTGCCAAGAGAGCTAATTACAGTTCAACCGCTAACTCACGCTCACGCCACACAAACACACGCTCCCACGCATACATATGAAGAAATCTGGCTCGGCAATTTTTCTGCTAAGTGCAAGACAGACAAGAAGTCACAACTCATTCAAATGCATGTCAATCAAACGGTCTGAGGAATATGTAAACTTAAATTGAATCTGATAGCTTGAGATGTAACTAATATTTCAACCATTAAAGGTGAAGTTATTCCTTTGCAACCCAAAAATAAAGACAAGGGCTGTGCAAAATTCAGAACTTAGGAATTGGTGCCTTTTCAGTTCATTAGCGTGAATCTGAATTGAATTGGCCACACCCAACAAGAAGAATTAGAGTTTGAATTGGAATGACGGAAAGAAGATTTTACTGAATTGCTTTTCATCCATCCATCCATCCGTCTGTCTGTCTATCCATCTAAAAATCTACACCGTAAAAAAATATTTAAAAAATAAGTTACCTGTTGCCTTAAAATTTTGAGTTCATTGAAATTAAAAAATTGTGTTAATACAATGAACATTTTTGAGAATTAACAACCTTTATTCAAATATCAATAAAGATTTTGTAAGCATATTGGGTAATTGTGTGTGTTTTATTTGTGATGACGCAGCCAAATTGTGCTATTTTCATTTTCATGATTTATCACATTTTTTATGTAGTTCAGATACAATAATATGTTGAGTTCCTATTTATTAAACCAATTTCCTTCATTGTACCAAATCAAATTTTTAATTTCAATAAAGTGTTAAGGAAACCAGGTTACTTACTTTTTTATGTTAAACCAACAATATTTTTTTA